>NC_142861.1:5760075-6063106 GCF_061612785.1 Hesperophylax consimilis | reverse complement strand
TGGATCTCAGATGACATATGTTTATACATAAAAATATATTTTTTATGTAACTTCATTAATAAAATCATTCCAAGATATTTTGTAAAACAAGTCAGTCCATTAAATTTCTTATAACAGTGTTAGTTTTCAAGTCAACAGCGAACAATTGGAAATTAACTGCTTCAAATACAAAAACTGTCATTAATAAAAAGCAAAAAAAAAAAAATTAGACTTAAATGATAACCTCAAGTTTCTAAGCAGTTTTTGATGTAATTCAATTCGTGGACAATGTATAAGAAAGTTGAATAAAAATGTACCAACATAGTAATAACAAGTCATAAGCAAATGAAGACCATTCAAGGTATTTGAAGCATTATTCATGTTGGTACTTAGCAGATGATATTTAATCCTTAAACCCTTTCATACTTTGCAGTTCTTTTTCTATATGTGTGATGGTCTTGGAGCAATGGAAGCAGGAAACAAGCGGAATGCGATGTTCCTTAGAGGAAACGGCTCAAAGAGGCGCTTTACGTCTGGAATATAATCATATAAAATGTGGATGAATCTTGAAAGGACAATTGAATGGATTCTTAAATCACATATTTAGATGATTTAATTTCGATAAAATAAACATTTTTAAATTTTAGTTTTTAAGTTTTCCGTTAACCTTACCAAAAGTAACCACACTGAGGGTATCCTTACCGATAGTAATTTGAAGAAAACATCAAATTATATTTCAATTTGAACGCCAGGTAACCTAATCTAATGAAAAGATAGATAACACGTTGGGTTACTTTACAGTAGGTTCAGTAGTGTGTTAATTAATGTTGGGTTGGGTATGGTTAGGTTGAATGAGGTGAAGTTGGATTGGGTTTCCAGTCCTCTAACCTAACCCAACCTCTCTGTAACATGACGTAATGTGAACTATGTAATTTATCCAGTAACCTGACCTAACTTAACCTTACTTAAAAATACTAAAACATTAAAAATATTTGAAACTCATCGGGATTGCTCTAGCAAGAAATAAAGATAATTAAAAAAAAAATAAAAGTTATTTTTTTATTTCTAGTGTCAGTGAAAATACCGGCCAATTTGTAACCACACGCTGTTATGTTTGCACATAGCTTGCAAGAGCTTACTGTATAGTTATGTATGTCAATCACGCGCGGCCGGAAATCAAACATGCACCCAGAGCGTGTAAACACACTAATACATACGCAGGAGCTCGCGACATCACCGCCTGATATTGGTCACGTAGGCTTACAAGTACCTACAACCAATCATATGGCTAAGATGCAAAACGTGTCCTTATAAGGGCATGGGGCACGCGCCAAAGAGTGGGACAAGTCCCCCCCGCGAGCGACCAACGCAGGTCAAGTACTGGCAGCGAGCAAACAACGCGGCAGTTTACCGCCGACCTCGCTGAGCTCCACACGATGTAGAGTTCAAAGTTAACATTACCGCCAAATAAGTGTCGCCATAAATATGGACCTGCGGGCATTCATTTTATAATGTGCCGAGTCTCTAGATTCAGTTTACCAATGTCGGGACAACCTTCCGCCGACTACACCGTCATGGATATGAGTGTGTCATATCCCTGGGCCGCGGCCGTGCACCCGCCGCCGCCCACCGGGTTCAAACCCAGACCGCCCACCCCCGCTCGAGGCCGCTTCTATGCCGCCTTTCGCTGCGAGCCGTCTCAGGCCACTCCAGGCTGCGTCAGCTGCCGCCCTTTCGCCGTGAGCCGCCCACGCCGCTCCCGCGCCGCCCTGTAGGAGGCATTTCCGCCCAGCATCAGCCTAGGCATTCCGCCTACGGCATCAGCACGACCGTCTCACCGCATCCGCCGTAATCCACGTGAGCTAGTATTATACCTTTTCCATCAGAGCCTAGATTCAGTAGATCGCCAATATTAAGGATAGGTCTTAAAAAGCTTTGTACCTTTCGTAGACCTGTTGATAACCTGTATTACCTGTACAATAAACACTCATATCAAGAGACTTGTTTCATTTGGGAAATTGACTATATATAATCCACACCCTGAAGATTGGAGAACAAGCTCAGCTTGTGTACTCACTTATAGTATATTACTTGGCTTGAATGCTAATGTAACCAACTTATAACTATAAGTTACGTTATCAAGCGCTAATGTAACACTGGCGCAAACATGGGTTTTTGTTATTAACCCGGTTCGATCCCGGTTTTAACCCTAATGTAACACTGGACGCCCAACCTGGATAGTCAATTACCCGATGAAATGTGTCTTTTCTTGTTATGTTTTGCTGTAATATTCTTGTGTATTAATGTTTTTATCCACAGCTGTGTGTTATAATTCATTTCTGATCCGGGAGTGTTTGTTCCGTCGCCCGGTACACGTACGCAGTATATAGGTGCCGTCGGTAGTCGTAATGCGCAGTTCCAATTTCTAGATACGCAATAAACAAATACGAGAAATTACGGCGTAATAAACATTAAATGTGGATGTTTCCGAGAGATAGATGTGTTATTTCAATTTTGAAATGCAATTTAATTGTTTCGTATAGAAATAATTCTTTTTGTCAGGTTAAGCTTTGCTTATCTGTTTCATTATAATAAGTTGAAATAATTCAAATACTATAAAGAACTTCCAAGTGTCAATTTGCGATAGGATTAAATTCAGTTATTGGTTTAATTCACATTCTTTAATAAATATCGTATTGGTTGTTTTTAATTAAGATCCATAGACTTTACCGGTCGTCCCCATTATTAAATCATGGATCCTCACAATAGTGGTAGAATTTTAAATTTTGAAAAAGCGACGGCGTCATCAATTAAAAAATGGTTAATAGAAAGAGGAATTGTTCCAAAAAGGGCCGTGTCATCTCTAAGAGAACAATGTTTGGCATATAATGCATCTCTTAATAACAATGTCACTTAATATGTGTCACTAATTGGGTTGAATTTGTTGTTATATTACAGAAAATAAAATCATTGATCAGAATAAAAACTCGCAACAGAAAAATATTACACAGAAAATAAATTGTTTGGTCAAAATAAAACACGCTACGAGCAGTAACTTGAGATATCTTAATAATTCACGACTATTAAAATACCGACAAAGAATTATTATTCCCGCGTCGCAACAGACAATATTTACGCATAATAATAATAACAAAGATTTGTCAAAGCTCGCCGCGAAGCAGTTGTATGATATGTTTTTTTGTATTTAAAATACGTAATAATTATTGAATACTATTTCGTTCGCGTTTTTTTTAGTAGAATCAGCTGAATAATAGAGGTTGGTGTCATTCGTTTTGTATAAACTCAAGGGCGTCATGAACCTTTGAGTGAATCTTGTGCCGATTGACACAATAACCACGCTGTTTTTCTTTGATGTTTGTTATCTATTAAGTTGGCTGTCAAGGACGCTTGCAGACCTTCTAGTAGGAACACATAATTTTTTTTAACTGGATTTGCAATAGCGTATAACAAAAATCAAATTCATTCATAACTATAGTAATTATATTGAAATAAAAGTTAATTCATTGTAGTTATGAAGTAACTACATAAGTAATATAAAATTATATTTAAAAATATACATTTTTGTATATATTTCGTTACGAAACACGACACGTTACATCGATTGAGGGTAAATTCAAGAACCTTAAGTTTGAGTGGAATTTTTTTTATTTAGTAAGGAAAAACCGCCTTAAGTATTCAATATCCTGCCCGGGACCGAAAAATAAACTTAATTTATATTTCGTGGAATTATTGTACTAAGAATATATACCAATTTTTAGTACAAATTAAGGTTATATTTGTATATATAATCTTCTTTTCGTTGACAGGAAACGGCGTAAGAAATGTCCTGTACTTTTGAAGTGATGATTTCGTTCTTCATCACTTAAAGTTATCAGTAGTAGATTAGGAACCCATTTTGTAAATATAACTCAAATATCTTGTGTTATAAAAATTGTATAGTTCAAATGAGAAACCCCGTATGTGGTTTTTGTTCAGACATTCTCTTGTATAGGAAATTATGTCAAATATTTTTGTATTTAATTGGTTAACTACCAATTATTTGTTTTTTCTGGAATTTTTTTCTTCTCTCTTCTTGCGTAGTGAATACGTGTCGTTTCTTTAAGGAAGTCAAACTCTAGGAATCGGATTATATAGATCTCGGTTATTAAATCGAAAAGACTCGAATAAGTCTTATATAACAGAAATGAATAATCACACACAGTAGTTGTTGAGTGGTATGTAATATGTTGTAAATTATAATTGTGTAAATTGTTCCCTAACTAATTATTAATTAGTTATGGGTTGTGTATTGTAATTTTTTGTAAACACGTAATTGATTGCCTCGGTATCAATATGGTAAAAAAAAAAAAAAAAAAAAACCAGCGTGTAAAGTCCTTCATAAAGTTGAGACGAAATAAAATTGTGTAATTGTATTATATGTTATGCCATGTCAATTATGGTGTAAATTTTTTTAGTTATAAACACGTATTTGATTGCCTCAGTATCAATAAAAAGAAATAACGTGTAAAGTCCTTCATAAAGTTGAGACGAAATAAAATTGTGTAATTGTAATATGTGTTACGCCATGTCAAGTGTGGTGTGTATGTTCTCATAGGAAGATGAATTATAATATATACCCGGTAAGAAGAAATAGTTTTTGTAAAGATAACGTAATTATGTCTTAGATTCGTGGAAATCTAAAATTGTTGGTCATTAAGGACAAATGGTGGTTGCATATTTATGTCATTTTGGGACATTATTGAATCTTAACCAAAGAATTGGGTTAATAATTGCACTTAAGGTCATTTTGGGTTTTGTCTGGTCATTTGGTGAGAACACTTTATGAGTGTTCTGAAAATTTTGTCGAACGTTTTCGTTACGACGTGCTGGTGTTTCTTGTTAACACCTGGTACAGCGCTGTACGGTTTACAGGTAGTAAATCGTTAAATGTTATAGGATGATATTAGCCTTATAATTAATTACATGGGAGGTCTTGGTAGCGTTGACCTGTATAATCAATATGCGATACGAGAGGATTGGTCTATATGCCTAAGAATTATTAGCAACCAGACAAACCATGACTAAATGAGAATATATTGTTAAAATCTTGAGTAGAATTTTTGTTTTTTTCCCGTTTTTCAAAATTATCAATGGATAATAAGAAATAACATAACATGTGTATTGATACTTGTGTTGTATAGTGTCAAGAATTTCATTGTTAAAGACGCAAATATGGGTTGATTTCGGTCAATCGCATGATATAATCAGCGTACACATTCCATAACAGGAATATTGTGTATAAAAAACCATGTCTAGTTTAAGAATTTCATTGTAAAAAACGCGAAATATGGGTTGATTTTGGTCAATCGCATAAGCGTATAATATTCTCTAACCAGAATATCATTTTGTATAACATTGTACAATTGTGAACATGGATAAGTTGTTCTTCTTTTGTAGGTTGATGGAAAGTGTAGGCCTGGTGGTAAATTGTGTCCATCCATTCGGAATTACCACATTGTATGCTACATTTGTTGTGTTGGTATGGTCTAAAAAAAAAAAAAAAGGAAGGCCATGTGTAGTCCTTTCTGTTTGGAAAAATCGTATGTATTCTTTTCTGTTTGGAAGGAAGGCCAGGTATATTCTTTTTGTTGGAAAGAAGGTGATGAGTATTCTTTTCTGTTTGGGAAGAAGGCCATGTGTATTCTTTTGTTTGGAAAAAAGTTGTGTATGTAAATCATAGCGTGTTTTGTATCGCGCCTTGGAGATCATTTCTGCAATTAATTTTGAAAGAGGTTTGGCAACCCTTGTTCAGTGTACTTGTTAGGATTGTTCAACTTGGCTCTCAGGTAGTTAAATTTTTGTTTTGGCTCGTTAGGGAGTGTTTAAATCTTTGTGAAATGAGGTAGCTCTGTACCTCTCTTACGGCAAACAGGAGGACGTTGCCCTGCTTCAGCTACGTTGCCTGGGATCTTCTTTCATCGACAAGGAGAGTAGTGTTATGTTTGCACATAAGCTTGCAAGAGCTTACTGTATAGTTATGTATGTCAATCACGCGCGGCCGGAAATCAAACATGCACCCAGAGCGTGTAAACACACTAATACATACGCAGGAGCTCGCGACATCACCGCCTGATATTGGTCACGTAGGCTTACAAGTACCTACAACCAATCATATGGCTAAGATGCAAAACGTGTCCTTATAAGGGCATGGGGCACGCGCCAAAGAGTGGGACAAGCCCCCCCCGCGAGCGACCAACGCAGGTCAAGTACTGGCAGCGAGCAAACAACGCGGCAGTTTACCGCCGACCTCGCTGAGCTCCACACGATGTAGAGTTCAAAGTTAACATTACCGCCAAATAAGTGTCGCCATAAATATGGACCTGCGGGCATTCATTTTATAATGTGCCGAGTCTCTAGATTCAGTTTACCAATGTCGGGACAACCTTCCGCCGACTACACCGTCATGGATATGAGTGTGTCATATCCCTGGGCCGCGGCCGTGCACCCGCCGCCGCCCACCGGGTTCAAACCCAGACCGCCCACCCCCGCTCGAGGCCGCTTCTATGCCGCCTTTCGCTGCGAGCCGTCTCAGGCCACTCCAGGCTGCGTCAGCTGCCGCCCTTTCGCCGTGAGCCGCCCACGCCGCTCCCGCGCCGCCCTGTAGGAGGCATTTCCGCCCAGCATCAGCCTAGGCATTCCGCCTACGGCATCAGCACGACCGTCTCACCGCATCCGCCGTAATCCACGTGAGCTAGTATTATACCTTTTCCATCAGAGCCTAGATTCAGTAGATCGCCAATATTAAGGATAGGTCTTAAAAAGCTTTGTACCTTTCGTAGACCTGTTGATAACCTGTATTACCTGTACAATAAACACTCATATCAAGAGACTTGTTTCATTTGGGAAATTGACTATATATAATCCACACCCTGAAGATTGGAGAACAAGCTCAGCTTGTGTACTCACCTATAGTATATTACTTGGCTTGAATGCTAATGTAACCAACTTATAACTATAAGTTACGTTATCAAGCGCTAATGTAACACTGGCGCAAACATGGGTTTTTGTTATTAACCCGGTTCGATCCCGGTTTTAACCCTAATGTAACAACGCTTTGACAATGTCTTAGTTTATGTTATCCATGGAATTAAATATAAATATTTGGATAAACTGAAAATAAAAAAAACCTTTTTTCTCTTTCCAACAATGAACAAATCAAGGTGATATGGGTGCCGCCGCCCTGGGAGCATAATATTGGATAACTGATATCTCTGCCAAAGGTCACCCCAAATGTTTGCTACGTTTGGTGACTTAGCAATGATGCCCGGGTTCATGGGGTAAGGTTTTCTTAGGCGGATGCGTCTTTCCACCAACTGCGTGGCAGGACCGATCGTGATAGACTAAATGAGGGAGACCTTTTGACCTCTCCAACAGGACTTTCTTGAAACATCGCCATGCACCGCATTTAGGGGGATGGATTCATACGTCCGTCACTTCTGGAAACACTGACACTCAGATTCTTTCCCACCCCTAATGCCTTTTTTCATTCCCAGAACTTCCACTCTTACCTTCCCTAAAAAACACCTTCCACACAGCATCCCCAGATGTCGGATGCTCGGAGTGGAATTATTTTTCTCAGGGCCTCTTGTGTGTAGCTAACGTAAAAACAAATAAAAAATTACATATTTTTGCATTAAAAAATGAATATAAAAACACTTTTATAATATTTGGATTACCCGGTCATATATGTCATTCAAAGGCTCTAATGGAATATGATGTTTGTGACTAGTAATGTAAGGATACCCCGGTCAGATATGTCCTTCAAAGGCTCTAATGGGATGTTTGTAACTAGTAATGTATAGATACCCCGGTCAGATATGTCCTTCAAAAGTTCTAATGAATTATGATGTTTGTGTCTATTAATATCCTTCCGTGGCAAGAGGGATTAAAATACAAAATAAAATGTAAAAGCATGCATGGTTGGAATACTAACAATACTCTTTTATTCTCTCCTCTTCTATTCTCTTGTACAGTGTTATGATTGCTCAAAGTAGCTAGCAGACTTACTACGCATAATTATGGATATATCTGCACGTGGCCGGATATGGGGGTCACGCGCTAATAGCATGTCAACACTCGGATGGTTACACATACAGAATTACGTTCGCGCCATCGCTGCATGGTACACGTACCTATGGCCAATCAAATGTCCGAATTAGGAAACGTGACCATATAAGGAGCTAAACCATCCCCTTTCACTCGCCTCGAGACGCAAGCAGCGGAGAGGAGCGCGCGAGCGTGAAAGCGGACCTGCAGTCATCGACGGACCCGGTTGAGATTAACACCATGGAATTTGTCTCCAGTCCTCGGGTTGCCGCCAATTCCCTGGCTCTTCACGTTAGATAGTTGTGCCATATCCCCGTTTGGGACTATCACCAGCCAACCACAGCGCCCTTACATTATACAATTGTGTCATGTCCCTGAACCAAAAAAGATTCTGGTGAACGGTCATGAACGACCGATTCCTCAGAAACCGCTGACTGTTCTATTCTATCCTCAGGTGCCGGAGGGTAAAACTTCGGAGGACACTCTGAAGAAGCTTGAGAAGGTTCTCAACCCTAGACAAGATGATTTCCAGATTGTTCGGTCCCGCAAAATCAGGGGTGCTGGCATGGCTTTCCAAGCCAGAGACAAAAAAGGATTGGAGAACATCAGGAAGGCCGAAGCAAAGCTCGCTGCAAATGGTCTTAAAATGATCAATCCACTTGGACGCCTTCCCAAGATTGTCTTATACAATGTCCCTAAAGGAGAGCAATCTGCAGACCAGGAGCTCTTTTCTGAGGTCTTTACCAATAATCTAGTAGGTCAAACGACGCTTTCTCTTGAAGATCATCTTAGAACCATGCGGCGAGTTTCGCTTTTTGGCAAGAGAGACACTCCCACCATGAACATGGTGGTTACATGTCACCCGTTAGCCAGAAAAGTTCTCATAGACAGCGGTATATGCTTCCTTGGATGGAATGCCTGCCGTACTCAGGATTATACGGGGGCAACCAGGTGTTTCAAATGCCAACAATATGGGCACATTAGTAAGTATTGTCAGCAAGACAATGAAACCTGCCGTCACTGCACCACTTTGGGGCATAACTACGAGACTTGCCCTAAGAAAGCCCTTCCCGCTGTCTGTGCCACTTGTACACGTTTCAAAAAACCTGCCGACCATCCCACAGGGGATAGGGATTGCCCTGCCCAAGCTGCTGCAATCAATGTACAAGTGAGGATGACAGACTATGGTTCAAGTTAATCTTATGGCACTCCAATTCTACATGTTTCTTGTTTCTTGTCTCTTCGTTCTAGCATATACTTATCTACTTTTATATTAATCCACACAATGTGTTTCATATGTTTTTATTTTTACTTCTTTTATCTAATTCTCTTATTCATTCATTCAGGTAATACTTTATGATTGTTATATGTTGACTTTATATTGTTTATTGCGATTGTTAATTTTCACCTATTTAATAGACACTAATGTTTATTTGACTGTTTGGTTTTTTTTTATTTTATTTTTTTTTATATCTCAGATCTTGAAACCATTCAGACCAGAACTGAACTCCATTGCTTGTTTTGTGTTGTTGATATCCCCATAAGGGGTTGTTCACGGACCTAGTCCCCGCATAAGCTCACTGAAGCTCTAGCACTTATGGAACTCTGCCAGACATCTGTGCCACCCCTGAGGGTGGTTGTGGGTCAGAGGGAAGTCCGTGCTGACCCGGGTGCCTTCCTCCCTGCCTCCGACTTCCTGACGCTTTTCTCCCCTAGGGTCTTTAGGGTCAATCCCTATCATCCCATATACTTTCTTCTGGGCACCACCACGAGGTCGGCTTAGGAGAGCGGCACTTGGACCTGCATTTGTCTTCCCAACCACCACCAATCCATCCTCGGGACTGCCAGCTGCGAGGCATTGAACCACTTTTCTCTTGTGTTTTCTTTTTCTTTTGCTTACAGCTCACCTGAATTCGGTGACCACACGATATTCGCGATGGTTACTGATCATGTCTCTTTTTCTTTTTTTTTCTTCTTATTTACCATGTACTTCTCATCTCTTTTCTTTACTTTAGGTTGCTGATACTTTGGTACAATATGTTCCTTTTTCTTTTTTCTCCCTTTTTTGTTCTCGCAAATAGACTGTGAATTCTACGCTTTCTAACTTTGTCCTGATTTTCTATGTTTATTTGTTCTTGTTTTAAATTTTTGAGAAGTATTCATTGATCATAACACCCATTGTAGTCACTCATCTGTAAGCGCTTGCATACTGCTTCCTAACACTGTATGCGGGTACATTGAAGGTCTAACTTCACTTTAAATTTTAGAGCCGTTTATTCAAAAAAATTAGATTCTTGCGAGAACTCCGAAGGGGTGACCATAAGTCACCTATACCGGGGTGGGAAAGCGGTGGGTAACTTCAATGTCCCTGAGCCACGCCAGACTGAGGCGGCGAATCGTTTTCCCGCCCAGTCCTGGGCAACTGCCCTGTGCCTCATCCATGCGGTGCCGTCCGCCCACACCAGCCTGATCGTGGAGAGCCCTTTGGCAATCCGACCAGTGCATCTGCCATCCGCCCACGCTTTCAGCCGCCCATGCTGTCCCAACTCCAGGCCCCTGCCGCCCCTGCCGTCATGCCGCCTACCACCGCCCACGCCAGACTGGGGTGGTGAACTCGTAGACCCCCGCCTCAGTCTGTGCATCTGCCTGCCGCCCTGCCATACTGCCGCCCTCACCAGCCTAGGCCCCCCGCCTATGGCATCCTTGGTTAATTCACACGTGAGCTACTAACGTACTTAATTCTATCAGAGCCTTTAGATTCCATAGATTGCCCTAGTAAACTATAGGCCTTAAATCGCCATGTAACTATTATAGTAACTGTCTGATCCTTTCCTTTCCTTTTTACGTGATAATAAACCTGTCATCCCAAGATAACCTGTTTCATTGGACATTGTACTATTCAATCCACCCTGGAGATAGAGTTCTATCCTCTGCCGGCACTCTGGAGCGGCGAGCGTATATTACCCTAATTCACACTAATCTTGTAACCTTTTAACTAAACAATGTAATACACAATGTTACAGTTAACACTGGCGACCAAAGTGGTGCTATGTTACGTAATATACATACAGTTACAGTTAACAACATCTTTCCACTTACCGACACTCCACCCTATGTATCTCCGCAATCTATCCACAATCTCAGCAGATTTAAACAGAAGCGATTTAACGTGATTTTTTTATTAAAAAAAGTGTCTTTTTTCTAACTGCGTACCTTTATACTAATTATTCAACATCTATCTAAAAACTTTAACGATGTTTATTCCAACTTCGAGAGCTTGGTTAAAAATGCTTACACAATTGATAATTATATATCTAAACCCGATCTTCGGCAGAATGAAGGTCATTCATTTGTGTTCAATAATTAATATTATATTATTTAAACAAAATGTATTACTCTTAATATTATTGTTCAGTTAATCATGAAACATTAACGACTCCATTTATAATTTAAATTAAAACTATAGACATTACAAATGATTTAATTGCCTGTTTGATGAATTTTCAATAGGATTTGTTTTAGGGATAAACTCGTTGATAATTACAATTTAATGTCAAACAATGAATAATTTTATTAAACGTTAAGTAGATAATTTTGTTATTTTTATTCAAATGACTTCTCGATTTTAGGTTCAATTAAAATTATAATATTGATGTTACTCGTCCAGATTTTCGTGCTAAAACTAATTAAAATTAATTATAATAATATTATTTTGTCAAACACGTGATGTGTTTGAAAAGTTAAATATTGACAGATAAACAGGATGGTAGAACAATAATTGAAATGCATGTTTATTATTGCGGAAATACAGTGACGCTGGTACATAAGCAGCCTAGCGAGTGTGAATGAGTGAGAAAAATAGCTTCCTTCTCACTAATAAATTAATACCACATTTATACATATAAATTGATAACATAATAAAACATGTTTATTATTCTAAATTGTTTTAATCAAAGTATCTGGCCTCCAAAATCATTCTTTAACGAAGCAATACGGTATCACAATCTACACATTTTCCCTGATTAGAGTTGCTGCAAGGCTGTCTTAAGCGTTGTTTTAAATGAGGTAGAAGTGCAACACGGCATAATCACCCAAAAAATCAATCACGATGAGTATTATTAATTTTTTAGGGAACAAGAACTAACAAATTATTTACGTGAAATATTTTTTTTGAACGCTGGCAATGTTTGGAAGATTGCAACACTGCCTCGTGCCGACGTCAGCTGCTGAGTGCTAGCCATTTTGAATCTCATTTGTGATCTCGCTTCCTCCGTTGACAGTTAGTTCTTATTTCTGTTCCGTGTATAAATGTAAATAAACAATAAAGTTTTATTTATTTCAATCAGTGTTTTAATTTATAAATTGGAGTCAGATAATCTATGGGCACCCCGATCGCTGAAGGTAAGCCAGCGATCCATTTACTTGAACGCCATAATTTGTTATTATCATGTTTAGAGATATAAGAAAGTTCATATAAAACAAAAACTGGAACTAATGGTTTGACGAAGAAATTGATATTTTTTTTATGTGACACCTCCAAAAAGCGTTCTTGCCTATACTGTTTAACTATGTAATCACCCAGTTAGGTATCGTTGTGAATTTTACCATAAAACAAACAAAAAAACTTATATTTACTCATTAAAGACAATACAAACGAAAGATGTTAAACAGAAAAGACACAAAAAATCCAGCCGCATAGAGAAATTTAACCTAGGACCTCTTCCTTCAATCTAACGGTTTTACTTATAACGTTATTCCACCATAAAAAATATATTATTCCTAGACCTATATCATATTCTATTCCTAGACCAATATCATATTCTTTTCCTAGACCTATGTCATATTCTATTCCTAGACGAACAGAAAGGTTAATAGATTTTTTTTTTTTTGCATTAGGTCCCGATGAAAAGTAATTTCCATTAGAGTATGTCATTTTTATTTATTTATTTATTTGTTAAGACATACACAGTACAACAAAATACAGTGAGATATTTTTAGTTATTACATAGTTGTAGTACCTATTACGTATGTCCATAAAATATCATTACGTAATTTTGCCTGAGATTGTTATAAAAGGAAGGAAGTGTGTGGATAGATAATAATAAATGAATTGAAAACAAGAATTATAATAAGCTCACGAATTGTAATTGACTGTTAATGCATAGTGTAGTGTGCCTGGTACGCCTCTTTGGAACATTTAAACCAATGACGGATAGCAATTCGGGACTATCTGTTTTATTATTTAGCAGATTATGTAGAAACAACAGGTCTGACAATGTGCGTCTATTTTGTAAAGTTAACATATTATTTGTAGTTTTGTTGTATTTCTTGAGTAAATGTTTCGAAAATTCATTCTGTATAATTTCTACTAAATCATCTGTCATCTTTTGGGATGCTGTGTAGGGGGTATTTTTAAGAAAAGAAAGGAGAGTAAGTTCTGGGAAGGTAAAAGGTATGAGGGTTGTGTAAGAATCTAGGGATCAGTATGTCCAGGAGTGACGGACATATAAATATATCCATCCCAATGCGGCCCAAAGCGATAGGTAGAGAGACCAGTTAGAGAGGTCAAAGGGTCTACCGAAACCAGCCTCTCCTGATTTGGAATGCCACGCAGGTGAAGGGCAGGCGCATCTTGAATACACTTCACCCGATAAATCCGGGCAACCCTGCTAAATTACCAAACATAGCGATCAACTTGGGGTGACCTATGGCAGAGATGTTTAAAATAAGACATAGAATTGTAATCCCATTGTTTTTATATATACAATTTTTTTACCTTTCTTTGTCATTATTATTACTGTTTTTATAAAAAAACGGTTTATTCATGTGCAAATCTTTATACTTTGACAAACCTACTCCAAGATGAATTTATCAAAGTGAACCTAAATTTCTACCTATAAAAAGTTAAATATGTTTAAGTCAATAGATGTCGCACATTAAAAATAGAAACAATAAGATAGGTTTATCTAAAAGACGCTGTCTAGGATTGCATTTAGTTCGGGTTGAATCTTGCGATCATACATAAAGATAGTTGCCAATAAAAATGTGCGGCGAAAAAATGAAGACAATGTTGGTAGTTCTTATTCGAAGTATGATACAGTTAAAAGTGACCGAGGAGGATAGGGTCCCATTAGCGCAGTTGGTAGAGCATTGTCCCGGAAAGACAAGGGTCCTGGGTTCGAGTCCCAGATGTGACCGTTTCCTTTTCTGATTTTTCTGTTTCAGATTTTCGTTTTAAAAATCACTAATATTGTCTTCAATATTTAAATATTACAATTTGAGGTTTTACTCGATGAAAGTTATTCCGAAAAATAATAATTAATTTCTAGACTTGCAGAAAAGTCAATAGATGTCGCACATTAAAAATAAAAACAATAAGATAGGTTTATCTAAAAGACGCTGTCTAGGATTGCATTTAGTTCGGGTTGAATCTTGCGATCATACATAAAGATAGTTGCCAATAAAAATGTGCGGCGAAAAAATGAAGACAATGTTGGTAGTTCTTATTCGAAGTATGATACAGTTAAAAGTGACCGAGGAGGATAGGGTCCCATTAGCGCAGTTAGTAGAGCATTGTCCCGGAAAGACAAGGGTCCTGGGTTCGAGTCCCAGATGTGACCGTTTCCTTTTCTGATTTTTCTGTTTCAGATTTTCGTTTTAAAAATCACTAATATTGTCTTCAATATTTAAATATGTTTAAGTTGAAAGCAGACGAGATGTTAGGTGGAATCACACGAAGATTCTCAATTTTATAGTGGTTTTGACTTAAATTCGTGTGACTTTAAAGAATAATTTATCTCATAATCTGGTATCATCGTTCATCTTACTAGCTGCATATTCTTGGATGACACTGCTATCCAGTGGCGTGGCAATTTGTGTACTTTTAATTTCTAAATCAATAGAATTATATAATTATTACGACTCCCAAGGCTGGTCAGGTCAGATCCTTGACACGATCTTATAAAAAAATACAAGTAGGTACTTTGGAATACACATATTGTACACACACCGGTAGGTACCGAATTTTTTTTATCTGAACTGAATTTCAGCTAACAATGGTCAAGCTAAAATAAAATATAAAGTTTTTTTTTGTAATTATTAATTTCAAATTTTATTTTTCTTCGTAATTTTTGAAAGATTTTTTATAGAAACAAATTAGATTAGCATTTCCAATTCCAAGCCTACTTTTTAATAAAGACACAGGTTAAAATTCTTTACCTTTACAATAATGACAAAACATTATTGTAAAGGTAAAATGTCTCTTCCCTATTATTCATCTCCCACTCCAACGCATAAATATTTAAGTAAATTTGTTAGAATTTTGTATATTTAGTTAGTTTTATTATTCTCCTGATGCAGAAAGAGCGTTTCTAAAACCGGCAGAGACGTATTCAAATAAAGTGGTTTAAAACAGATTTGTGTCTTTAAATTGAATTAGTTATATTTATCGGTTTTGGGTTTTTTCATACCATAAACAAATAAAATGCATCATATCATATATGATTGTGAATTAATAGAACGGAACTGTTTTCGATTTCCAATTTATTCATTCCCTGATATTTCCGGTTCGTCCCCCTGTTACTACGCCACTTGCACTATCCCTTCATCACCGCAGTCTATACATCATCCTCCGGCTCACAGATCCGATAATATAATATGCAGGGATGCTGCGGTGTAAACCTTCACACGTCCAAGCAATTTACTTCGACACCACGAATGATAGATCTTCTTTATGTGGCTGAGGGCGCCCAGGCCCGGATTCCGGAATGAGGGACGACACTGAACTTAGCAATTTGGAACAGACGCTCTAGGATTACATGCAAATTACTTGTAATCTTTCAGACTCGATCGATAAATCGTCAAGTTATAATTTATTGAACCCGATCGACTTTTGATGTTCGTTCAAGTATTGATTTCGAGGACCCTGGTGAAACTTAACTTTAACGGAAGTTAAGTGATCGTTTTTTTTAAGTGAATTTTAAGCGAACCACAAGTAACTAACTTAAACCATATTACACGATGTCTGGAAACTCGTATTAAAAGCGAGAACTGGTGAATCTATATCACATTTGGAGTTGATTTTTCCACGTAATTTTTTGATTTGAGCTTTCGTTTCGACTAAATCGAGTCCGAAGTTGAAAGGTTCTTGGTCAAATTTGAAATAGATCCGTCGCTAGCGGGTTAATGTCAGTAGTTTAATGTCTTAAAAAAATGTGCCAAAGCGTAGAAACGGCTTGAAATGTTTTTTACCCTCTATTCCTCGAAATTCACCAGTTTTCCGCTTGTACTACGAGTTTCCGGACACTGTGTATTTTTAAAATTAAAAGATATTTTAAAACTAACATCATTCTCCCCAGGTCTTGTCAGATCAAGTATTTGATTAACGTTCTCGGGCTTCATCAAATAATTGTTCTACTATTCTGAAGGACAATATTTTAGGAATGAATTATTATTGTAGACGCAAAATAAACATTTGATATTATTTGTTTCATTGACAGATTCAAAGATTTTATTTCAGCAGAAGATTTGGCAATTGAGAAAAAAACTCAATAGAGATCATCTCGTAGTTTTTTGTTTGCAATTTACTCCACAATATTCTTTGTATTTTATCTGCAAAAGGCCTCGTTTCACTTGCTTCCACAATAAGAGTGAGGCTATCAAAGTATATTACACCCTCAAGCTGTGTAATATACTCATAAATTTCTCTAATACCTTAAAGCATGGCTGTAAAAACTGTAATGTTGCAAAATCACATATTCATACGGTTAAATGATAGGCTTTCTCGTGAAGATTTCATAATCTCCTCCGGGAACTTCTAAAATGAGTGTTTTTTCGCTCTCTTTTTTTCTTATTTTACTAAGCTACCAGATTTAAAAGAATTTTCTAGTGTCTTATAACAATAAAACTAAAATCCTCATTTTTTGCTCAAAAACAAAACAAACACAAGTTGAAGTAAAAATGCGTTTCGTTGTGAAATAAAATAAAATTGCAACAATAATAATGCAGTAATAAAATTAGGTCACGTGGCATAAATAATGTGTTCAATTTTAATAGTGATTATAACTAACCTATTGTATCTATTAAAGGAACCAAGAGAAAAGACCACAAATAGTGTTGTGTTCCCACAAACAGTTCTCCAATTCGTCGTGGAAGGAGATTATAAATAAATGGTTCTTTGTGATCAATCAGGGATTTATTAATACTTCGCATATTACAATAGTGACTCGATAGTCGACCTAACAAGAAGCTGGATAAATGTGATCTGAGAACAATAAGTTTGTCTGGGAGCATTCTCACTGGCCCTGGCGACTATTGGCCACTAGCTGCCATCTTACGGACTTCCATGCAAGCTCTATGCACTGCCCTCTCTGAGTGCATCTATGAAGCTCTTACTTCCCAACAGATAGCTACTACCCGTAGAGTGAATTTGTTCGCTTTTGGGAACAGCTCATAATGGTCCCATAGAAATCGTTGTATCTTCCTTACTGTCATAGTTAGATAATAATAATATTTAATATTTGGCTAATTTATATAGCGCCGTTTTCGTGAGAAATCACCTCAAGGGCGCTGAAAGATATATGAACTAAACGGTTTTAGAAAGAAAAAATAATAATATTTAGTTAATCACAAATTTATTATAATATACATCACTATAAAATCAAAAGTACCAAACGTAAGTTGAGAAAAATTTTTGATAACTTGTGATTTTTAATTAATTATTTTTGTATTAGGCGACAAAAAGGTGGCAATCATTTTTATAATACAATTATGTAAAAACGTATGTATTTTTTTCGTTACCAGTAATTTTATTTTAGTGTTTAGGCGAAAAAATCTGAAGTGAGTTATTTTTAAACTTTTTCATAAATGCCGTCAAATTTTGAATTTAATGAAATTCTTTTATTTTTAATGATAAACTAATGTTTTATGCATAGCATAAAGGATAACTAATAATTATAAGCAATAATTAGTCACCTGAAATTTCAATACAATTTGAAAATATCTCCCGAGTAAAAATAAATGCCGCCAACGGGAACAGAACCCGCGTCTTCTGATGTCCGGTCAGACGCTGTGAACCACTGAGCCACGTCGGCTTATTTCCAACCCGCCAAATAATTCAATATGTACTAGTAATTCAATCAACAATTACTACTTATTATATTTTTTCCACCTGTAAACAACCAACTTTATTTTTGTAGGAAAAGCTTTGTTAGTGCTAAATTTCTCACTAGATGGCGTCGAGACATAATTATATCTACATTTGTTTTTCATTTTTACTTGTCAAATATTATTATTATTTTTAATGATAAATTAATGTTTATAATTGATATTACAGGCGACTAATTATTGCTTATAATAATTTAAAATACGTTTATTTTTACTAATTCAATTTGAAGGCGTATTTTATCGCCTGTCAAAAACAGCTTTTAGTTTTTGGATATGTTCAGAAATATTATTTTTATTTAATTTATTTGGATTTTATTGCTAAGTGGAAAAACAAATAAATAATTATCCGACATTCTGACGGTGCCTTATGAAAATATAACTGTTAATATGCCAGAGGCCTGAGGGATGGAGTTCTGGCGCAGCTGTTTGGAAAAAGTTTTTAAAGGCAAAACAGCAGGTTCATGTTAGCACGCCATAAAATGTGTCTTGAGGTTCATGAAACAAATAAAAAAATACACTAATACTGAAATAGTTAGACCCAAAATCATTGAAACGTACCCAAAAAAAAAAAAAAAAACCGCTAAGCTTCATGCTTTTGTGCTATGCTATTTTTAATAAAATGAAAATTATTTTTCTTTTTATGCCTCCTATCGGATGTTGGCTATCATTAGGGTGATCCTGGTAGACTGGAACTGAACTCGTACCAATCACGTATATTTTGACGTCATTAAGTGCGACATCTTCTTATGTTTCGTCTCTACATGCAGGCAGAACCTTTTTCGAATGAACAAAGCTTTAATTTATAACGGATTACCTTAAAAAAATCGATAACCCCAAAAGTTCACCTATCTACCCTTCCACGCACCTTTATCCATTATTTTTTCTATTCGTTTGCTCCTTATCCTTACACCTTTCCCAACCAATTTAAAAAATCGGCCCTCGCTACATCAAATAATTACAGCAGACTTGAAAAAATTATCCTCGGAATAAACAAAATCATACCTAACTAACCATCACTCCGTTTGGGTAGGCAAAGAGGACGAACCGCAAAAAAATTCGGTTTGATACATACTCCTTGCCTCATTAACATTCATACATTTTATCTTACATACTCTTCTTTTATTCCAACTCTTGGACATGGTCTCACTTAGTAGATCATGTCAGGTTATTCGCGTAAAATATTCTCTTTAAAATCATTTTTTCGTTCATTCGCCCTACATGCACAAATCATCAAAGGGCTACTCTCTTAATCTCACTCATGACGCTTATATCAGTCTTGCATACTTTTCGTAACTCCACATTTCTCACAAGATCATTCACGGTTTTACACACATATGCCTCAGGGATCTTATTTCCACAGCATTGTTTTCTTCCCTCCTCTGTCAGATCCCTGCTTCACTGCCACACATCAGGGTAGGTACCAGCACTCCATTCTGGACTGGTAGCTTTTCGTCATGGAACACTTTTTTGTTAGAGCCAACCGCGTTCACTCCACCATTAAATGGAGTTTCCTCATTAAAATTCATCATGAACAAAAATTGTTATAATAAAACCACAATGGCTTGTTAATGAATAATTTAATATTTTAATACAACATTGATTCTATGAAATTTTTCAAGGACTTAAAGTATAATAGTCATACGTTTTCCTCATTATGTAACAAATTTCTTTAATGCTATTAACAACAAAGGTACGTTAAAAACGGTATTAGTACCCAATATTTTTCTGAGATTTCTTAGTATTAGGGTTTGAGGGTCAGCTTTATTTATTTAGGATTCGCCTTAATGATTTAGAATGCTGAATGTGTATATAGGGTTTATACATGGGATGAAAGTGTATTTAGGGTTTTTTTTCCTAATAAATAAAGTTTTTGGTAAGTTTCTGACAGGTTGTTTTAATTATAATGTAAGATAAGTTCAGTTGATGGTATTTTTGGTTCAATGTTTCTGTCTTTTCTTGGTCATCATGTCAAATAATTAGCAGAGTGAATGTGAATTTATATATTAATTTTGTTGAAATTGACAAATTTAAAAAATATTTGGTAGATTGGAATTGAATGCAGACTTAGAAGAGATGAAATGTTGAATGGATGGGAGGCAATTTTACATAAGGCTTAAAATGCAATAGAGGATATTTGTTCAGAGAGGGACTTAAAAATTGTGTTTTAATGTTCCCACTTCTAGACTACACAATGTACAATTTTAAGTGTCAAAAACTTAGTCTTTAAATACCTGCAAAAGAGCTGGCAACGTTGCATTTTGGTTGAGTGACACACAAGTTTAATAACGTAACTGCCTTATGCATGTGTACGTATATGTAAATACAATAATTCAACGTTTCTATTGCGCTAAAAATGAATTCGATTTTTTTTTGTTACTTATTCTATAATATTTTTATATTTTTTGATTTATTTTTTAACCAAGATATAAAGCGAGATGACAGTTATTTTGAAGATTCCTTTAGTAAAAGCAATGTGTTTTCAAAATTGCATGGTCTCTAAAATTTTTCGTAGAAAAAACATATGTGGTTTGTATTTAACTTTTTTCATGTTTTAAATTAAAATATTCCAATTTACAAATATTCAAATACACAAATTTCAAAGATTATTTTACCTAGTTTCTAGAATTGGTATTAATTTTTACGACATTTTAAAAAAGAAAAATATACTTTTAATGTTCCTTAGAAATATCCCGAAATTATAAATTATTAAAATGAAATGAGATTCAAAGACCCGGACAAACCTTATCACATGAACTTGGGCACCTCTGCTAAGTTACCAAATGTAGCGAACTACTTGGGGTGATCTATATAATATTCTATTTCTACAATTTATTAATTAAATCTCCTGAATTTTTTCTATAATATTACGTTTTTTCTATTCGCCGACAGTCTAAATATATGTATTTATTTTTTGAATAAGTTAATGAGTAAAAACCTCAAATTATAATATTTAATAATTTAAGAAAATATTGGCGATTATTAAAAGAAAAAAAAATTGAAAAAGAAAAAGATCCGGTCACATCTAGGGCTTAAACCCAGGATCCTCGTCTTGCCGGGACGCAAGTCCTAGATGTGAACGTATTTTTTTTTGATTTTTCTGTTCAAAGATTTTAGTTCAAGATATTTAAATCGATCAAAAATGAATAATAAATAAATAAAAATTGTTCTGATTGTTTGACTATGCAAATTAAATAAAATAAATTTTAAAACTGTCACCTTCTAAACAAATTAACACTAAGGACGGGTTGTTTCGGAGAATCTGAACAATTCATCAAATTTCAACGTTCATTTTCAAGTTCTGTGAAAGATTTTTTCAAGTTCTGTTTTTATTTCAGTTTTGTCAAGCAACTAGCCTACGATTACATAAAAACAGAACTTGAATAAGTCTTTCACAGAACCCGAAAATGAACGTTGAAATTTGATGAATTGTTCAAATTCTCCGAAACAACCCGTCCTTAATATAGACAAATGCTAAACGATCAGTTTCCACAGTTCAAAAACCTCCTAATTATTCGACTACTCAATGAATAATATCAATCTTAAAAGTGTCTATGAATTTAAAAGTGTCTCCAAATTATGTTTCTTGAATCATGTTAAAACTATTACCAGTAAAGGATTACAAATGCTTGGATTTATTCTCAGAATCGCAAAAAACTTTGATAACCTAAAAACCATAACATTATTATAAAAGTCAGGTAGAATATAATTCATGCATTAGGTCTCCTCATTTTACCTCTCATAGTTTACAAAATTTAAAATATCAAAGAAAAATTTTTATCGAAGGAAGCAAACACTTTGTGATGTGACAGTATATATTAAATGAAAAAATACACTTTGTAAAACACCACTTTTATTTTGTATTAATATTTGAATTTTTATTTTGAATTAATAAATTAGTATTTTATTTCTATCTCTTTCACTCATTGTTTTATTTTCTTCTATATATATGTGTTTGTATGAAAATAACTTTAGTTGATATAATAAGCCCTAACGAAGCTTGAGCTAAGCGAAACCTGGTTGGCTGTCAATATTAATCCAAAATAAAAGTGGTGTTTTACAAAGTGTATTTTTTCATTTAATAAAGAAAAAATTGTTTGCTTTATTCATTTCAAAATTGGTATTCCTAAAATTGAAATCAATAATGTGAATTTACGAAGTAAACTCACTATATCGAAATTATCAGAAGGGTGAAATATTGTATCTTATTTTATTGTTTAAAATTGTTAATTCAAGATTTGACTGCCCTGACACTATTAATTTGTTGTCATTACATGCACTTCTAAAGCATACTAGATGGATCATATTTATTTCACAACTATAACTTTGTGTTCAATTCATAGACTTGGCAATGAATTAATAGATTTCGCTGATATCGCATTAAATATAGGCACGTTTAGAGACAAATTTATTCAGCACTTTTTAGCAAATGTAAATAATGAGTTAACATACATTTTCTCTACATGTGCTTCAGTATTGGTGATATATATATTTATTCTTGTATTTCAAGGCTTCTTTTACTGTTGATTTCAAATGACTCGATATTTATTAGTAAAACCCAGTCGGGCGTTAATAAATATATAAATAAATCGTTTCTTTATCACTAAAATGAATATGTGTGTGTAACACTTATGTTACACTAACATAAGTGTTACACACGGTAATTGCTAAACGAAAGCAGTGTACCAACTATTCAATTATAATTATTATTATTAATTATAAATGATATTATCGAATTTTAACGTGACACACACTGTTATAATAAACTGGTTCAATCGGATCAACTCATCCGTTAAATTTAAATCGAATCGGTAATCGTTTCAGAACTCAGCGCCAGACACAAAGTGCTTCATCCCCACTGGAGTATCAGTAGAGATGAATAAAAACCTTTGGCTTAAATAAACTGATTTCCAATTTTATTTTCATCCCCGGTCTTGACGAAACTCAACGAGGTCCTTATGTGTCTTGGTATGTACCACTGCATTTAAAATTGAAACCTTGTTCTGGCTTATTGGACTCAATGGGAAGAATTTAAAATTTGGATTTTATAAAATAATGTTTCACCACCTAAAGAAATTTAAGATTAATAAAATAGTTGAATTTGAAGGCTTGGATATAAGCGTTAAAAATGAAGAAGTACAAGACTACTAAAGACGGTTTACGATTGAGATTTGTAAAGATTGAGGTATGCGAATGATAGAAAGAGTGCGCTAATAAAAAAACCGATTATAATTAAAAAGTGTAAGAGACTGCTGTGAAAATATTTAATAAAACAAGATGTATTTAAAATAGTGCAAAAATCTCTCAACCTCAGAGTTATGCTGCATTCAAAGACGAAACTTTTTTTTGTTTTCAAACCTTTAGCATGTTAAATAATAGAGCAAGGTTATGTTTTTTAGAATTTTCATAGCATTTTATGTGAGTTTTTTCTACCGACGAAAATTCATATTATCGAATAGTAGTTTTATGAACAGTAGACTTCGCGTAATGTTAATTACTCCGACTTGACAGTTCGCAACCGTCACAACGCTTATGCGCTCTGGCGGAATAAAAAGGTACTATCAAACACGGCTACCATCTTGACACGATTGACCAGACACAGAACACACAAACAAATTTGCAGAAATCCTAAATGTAAAGCGGTTGAATCTATTTTCGATACGCTTAAGAGTGGGTTATAGGGCAGAATGGTGATTTGCTGGAAAACGGCTCTCTAAAACGGCTTAATACTACCTTTTGTATGTCATTCTCAGACTTCATATTTTTTGATACCAATTAATGGACTATTATTTTTCAGTTTGCCTATTTTTTTTTGTATTTGTTGTAGGCATTCGACTATAAAAAATAAAAACATTGATACACCATACAACCCACTTTTAAAACTTCGATCCATGATTATCGCATTAATAACGGTTTTACACAATATTTTTAATTTAAAATATGTATATAATACACACATCTGTAGAAGTAGGGCCTCTTATTATCGTTGTGATATCTGTGGATATTAACAATTAAATAAATACTTCATCTTGCACCAAATTTTCAAGACATTTCACAGTATTTTACTTATTACGGGTGAGAAGCCCCCGTGAACGGTAGTGAAACTATCGCTCCCTGTTTCACGGCGTATATATTTCGAAAATGCCATCAAAATGTTTCATTAATGGGTCTAAAAGTAGAATACCGACTCACTTGAAGCATTGCAATAATCTGAAGAAGCTACAAAAACAGTAAGTACTCACAAATTCTCTTTTTTCATATAAATTTGTCGCATTGTATATTTTCAAGTGTCAAATTATTTGAAACGTGTAAAATCCAACATTCAATATGCGTTTTTATTCCTAACGGTTAGCACGAAGTTCATGATGTTCTGGCGCGTTCTTTATGCAGGTGTGTGTGAGAATTCGTTGTCTTTACGCTCTGTCTAAATTGTGAGAACACGATTGGTAATTAAACCAAAAATTACCATCTCACGCCGGATCATTTTTAGTTTGGTAAAATCAGCCTTTTTAAGTGATAACAAGTCAAGTTTTTCACTGTTCCGACCTTACATGGTAAGGAGTAAACAAGTTTATTACCCTTTTTTTATTTTTATCTTTAGATTAAACAGACAAAATAAAATTTTTAAGGAAATTAACAATAATATCACCTTTCCGCGTATAAACCCGTAACCATTCACACATTGTCAAATCAAAGATATTCTATCTATGTGTTGTGTTGTAAAGTTTCAAATAATTATATTATTTTTCTCTTTGTAGATCAACACATGATTTATCCATAGCAGCCGGATAAAATACTCCAAACAAGGTATGCTTCGAGCAACAAATGAATTTGAGTGCGTTGGAGTCACGGGGGTGGGGGGGTTTCTGGACTTTTTCATCATAATATTATTTTTTTTTTGCTTTTTTATTTAGGAAAAAATACAACAAAAACACCAACATACGATAGAACCAAATGAGTCTACTGTAAATATTGCACACAAAGGACCAAACTTGGAAGATTTTGACCACGAGGATATTCTTATTGGTTCATCAGCCACTACTGTCGAAAAGGTACTTATATACTTATTTTCGATGTTCGATGTGACATTTCCGGTGACATTTTGAAAAAATCACAGGAGAACAACATTTTATTTACATTTTTTCTCTAAATAATGTCAGGAATCACTGGTTAAAGTAAGTCAAGTACGTCCCTTAACATCCTGTGTATATTAAAATAAACCTTTGTTCCACCGCAGGGGAAGCTTATGGCGCAGACTACGCCAGTCGAAGAATACCATCATCACTGCCATGGTTGCCTGGATGGAGTCCCCCCTGATGGCCTTCAAACGAAACAGGAGCCTGTCAAATATCCCCCATGAAAAATTTATTATCATATACTATATTTTTTGTTTCTTTTCTGTTCCATTCTATGTATGAATGCATTGTTATTTTGTCAACATTTGTACTTTTTTTGTACATTCTGGAATAAACTATCATTATTATATTTGTTTTATTAAAATCAAGAGTGAGTGTCGCTGCAGTTTTGTCATGGTTTTCTGCGGCTTTGCACGACAGCTACTGCCATGGTTAAAAAATATTGTTGTTAAGTTGTACTAAATAACACAGAAAAATAAAAAAATAAAAAAAAAATAAAAAAAAAACTTTATTTTATTTCTCGAGGTCAATATATAAGAAGAATAATACAAGATTGCCATTACGGAGAATCAAGCAAAGCAACACTTTAACATTACAAATACAGTAACAATAAAATGTATAACATGATAACATTAAATAACATGTAAAATTTATTGATAATAATTTAATGGATTACTTGAACCATGAGATACCAAACACCGTTTAGAGCGGGAGCACACAGAGAGCGGTCAGGAGTTCCGAGTTCCGAGTTCCGCGTCCGGCGTTCATTAGAATGTACTGATACTATAACAACTACGCACATAGCGGGCAGTCAGACCGCGGCGGTCAAAACGGAACGTCGCGTTCTAAGAGTTCTTTTCCCGCCGAGGCAGAGAACGCCAGAACGCCGCGATGTCTGAGGTTAGGGAAAGGAGTTTATTATACGATTTTAGTGATGTAAATTATTTATTCGTATATTTTGTTATTATTTCTAAATATTCTAATGTCTTTTCTTATCCTTAATAAATAAATACATACCTTAAAAATACAGCCAGCCTTTCTTTTGATGAAACACAGTTCCTCCAGTTAGTATTTTGTTTTTCGATATCGGGTTGTATGATGTTATACAATTTGTTAAAACTATTAATCGACATTCGAAAATAAATATAGAATCGTTGTTCATCTTTAAGTAAATCCTGAAAAATACTAGTAAATTCGCCTTGTTCTTCTCGCGTTGTGTTGATTGGGTGCACCCAATACTTCCTTTTCTTTTTAGAAGCTGCTAAGCTCCACAAGAGCAATAATTCTTCATCGGATGATGAATTTTCTAGTGACATGTTGCATATGCAAAGACCCAAACCAAACTAGAACGCGAGAATTTGAACGCCGCTTGTGTGCTTTGGGGGTCTTGAGCGGTCAACGGTCACTAGAACGCAGAACTGTGACCGCTCTCTGTGTGCTCCCGCTCTTATAATGGAATAGCGCTCACTCCTACCTACCTTACTACATACACTTCAGTCCCTAACGAAACGCGACGACGAAAGGAACCAAGCAACCGCTAACGGTGCAAAACGCCGCTTACGGTTGCTTTCCTCCTTTCACATAATATCGCGAACTTAAAAACCTATTGTCAGCT
Source organism: Hesperophylax consimilis (assembly GCF_061612785.1). Taxonomy (NCBI): domain Eukaryota; kingdom Metazoa; phylum Arthropoda; class Insecta; order Trichoptera; family Limnephilidae; genus Hesperophylax; species Hesperophylax consimilis. The sequence goes on along the minus strand of NC_142861.1, from coordinate 6,036,109 downwards.
TTTCAAACCTAATATGATTTACAATAACAAGCAAATGATGAAACATTTGTAAAAAAAGATCATACTAAATACTCTACCAAAATAGTAAGTTCCATAAACAAGCCACATTTTGTTATTGGTTTGTTTTTTTACTTGAATATCTATATGTCTCTTCATAACTCACGTATAATGTTGAATATTGTACGTTGGTGAAGGCACCCTTACTGCCACCTAGCGATTTAATAATAAACATATTTTGGTAGTTTCGGAAATCTGCCTTGCCTATTATATGCCTTTAAGCGCCCTTGAGATGATTTTTTCACGAAAACGCCGCTATACAAATAATCCAATCAATATAATAGTCGATTACTTTTTCAACATCATCATACGTCAAATATTAAAAATAGCCAAATTCATACACATTGTATTTACAGCACAACTCTCCCGTATTGCGTTTGAACAGATTGATACAAAGTTGACAGAAACAGATGTAAGCATTATCACAAATGAAAGGCTGTAGATCTCATGAACCCAGTTTATAAAGATAGCAAACATTATATTTCTGAGAACAGAATTTAAACACGCCCAATTTATTTTATCCCGAGAATAATTAAGGTATTAAAGTTGCTGCTATTAAATAAATTTACAATTTATAAAAAAGTAGTAGAAACGATGCATAAATCAATCGTACATATGCACTTAAAATCTTAAAAATCCATTTCCCGAATCCACTAAAGTCGTTATAAAAGAGATTTTTAAGGGAAAAAATAAACCACGAAACAATAAAGCATAAGCACCGAGAAGACTAGCTGAATAAGAAAATACAAAAATAAGGGATGAAAGGACAGGTACTTAGATTGGGGATGAAAACGCTTAGACCAGAAATTGGGAAGGGAACAAATCGCAGCCTGGGGCAACATTTTTATCGTTTCCCGATGTTCAGGTGAAATTTTGAAGATAAATATTTTTATCGGTTTCGCAAATGATAATAATATGTATTTATTTACTGACGCCCTATTGGACTTTAACAATATGATTATAAATTCAATATAACATAAATAAAATATTTAAAGAATAAACCATGACCTGCTAAGGTAGTAACACGCTAATTAAAGAACCCTTAAAGAAATCCTATTAACATTTATTATACAAAGTGCTGAACTAATTTTGGCTTTAAATGTATCAAAATTTTGCATTGTTTTGAATGTAATTTATTTTATTGTTTATCACAAAACACAAAACTTATTTTTCACATAATAATTTACCTCACTAGGACGAATAGCATATCCCGAGAATATACACATTTAAGAAAAGCAATATAAACTACTTACATTAACACAAAATATTACACGTAGAAAGAAGAAAAGAAAAAAATGAACACGTTAAAAATAAGGTAAGTTTTTTAGATTCTCACGGCCAAAAGCATTAAGTACGTTGGTGACCCGAGCGACCAGAATATGTGAAGAAACAAAACTTGGAGCAGAACTTATAAAACTGACCGATGCACTGGAGCGCAACGGTTACCCGGCAAGTCAGACTAGGCAAATTTTAAGAGCCAAATCTACAACAAACGAAGACAGAGTTGAACAAGACTCAAAAGGCTGTGCTTTCCTGCCTTTCGTTCACAATGTGACAGACAGAATTGCCAGGCTGTTGAGAAAAGAAAACATCAAAACTGTCTTCGGAACCACCACCAAAATCCAAGACCTACTGAGGTCTGCAAAGTCTAAGTTTCCTCTGGAAGCAGATGGAGTGTACAAACTCAGCTGCTCTGGTTGTGACAAAGTTTATATAGGCCAGACAGAGCGGACGATTTTTCGTGCTTGTAAACTTGGCCACCCTGATAAATCGGCAATCGCCGAACACTTAATTGAAACCGGCCATTACTTTGGATTTGCTCCCGAGGTCCTGGGAAGACCCAAAACTTATAGATCACGCCTGATTATGGAGGCAATTGAAATCTACAAAAATCCATTTAATATCAATAGAGACGACGGAGCTAAGCTCAACAGCTCTTGGTATCCGGTAATTGACGGCTACACCAAAGCTAAACGCAAATAACATGTCTAAGTATACTCCAATACCATATAATAATACAATATAAAACCATTGCATTTATACCTTGATACTGGGTACATCTACTCTAACCGCTGTCAATCGGTTTTCTAATTCTAGAATTCACCACAAGATGGCGCCACTTCCGTTGGCATGTCGCACTTGGATGGGCCCCAGGCTATCATAAAATACTGTGCTTTCAGAATTCGCCACAAGATGTCGCCACTTCCGTTGGCATTTCGCACTTGGACGGGCCCAGGCCACAAATAAATAAGCACAAACTCGACAACCAAAATTTACACATCTTCGGATCTACCGGATCTGCCCTGATGATGGACACTGCAACGCTGTCCGAAACGTCGGCTAAAGGAGTTAGCGCAACACGGCATAACACTCCAAAAACAAACAACAAAAACGTTAAAAATAAATTTAAAATGTATTAAAAAATATATCATTTTATTTTTTTCTTTTTTTTGATTGCGGATTAAACCTTCTTGCCCAGGGCTGGCTCTTTATTAAACTGAACTTTAAGAATGAATTTTAAAAATATTTTTGTTTTTACCGAGGATTGAAACTTCCTCCCGGGGAGTGGAGTCAACTACGCTAACAAGGGAGCCAAATCCAGATTGGGTTTGCCAGACATTTATTTTGCATATTATCTGCTGAAATCTCATCCAATTTCGGAGAAATGCTTATTTATCCGCATGTTTATGAGTGATTGCCACCAAAAGTTGATAAAATGCATTGTCATCGACATCAAGTCTATCTGCACAGTTTCAGATTGATGAGATATGAGGAAGTGGGTTAACTTACTATTCAAATATTTGCATTCATTCATTCACGACCACAAAATAGAATTAAAATAGGTGGTTTTATTCCACTGCTTTTTTTTATGGGATGTATAGGATTGTAATTATTTCCACTCGTTCTGGAATGCAGACTATTCAAATCATTATTATGTGATTTACTTGATCGTGTTATACCTTCCCCGGGTGTTCCAGACTCCTTCCATTTATACTTTTTACTACAACCGTACCCAATTCAATAACTAACATAGATTTAACCAAGTCGACAATAGGCTTTATTTATAAATGTATAACTTTATTCCACGCTCGACTAACTGCGTACGTTATTGTTGTAAAAACAAATAACACGACGCCTGATAACACCCTAAAGGGTATTTTTACGGGGCGGATATGTGCGTTCCTGGAGGGGTGCTTGTTTTGATCCAACCATCTTCAATATGAGAGCGAAATTCTTGATATAATATTATTGTTATATTATTATTTTGTCGCAAGAAATTCATATCGTAATGGAAGAAGCTATGTTTACTGTACCTACAGTATAAGGTTAATCATACAACCATACAGTTTGTAAGGTGAATAAGCTTTGATTTGATCATTTCAAAATTTACAATATAATAAAATAGTTTCTTGCTCCTTATATTTTGATTAAAAAAAACACTTCACACAGTCGTAATATTAGATGGGGATCAGTTTGTAGTTTTATTGTGGACTGTAATCATTATTAACTATTGGGGTAGCTGTGGTTAACAGTTAGAATTGGAAAAGGATTCTGGCTTACCCTTTTTCTGACTTCTCTTTTTGATCGATACTATGGACCGATAGTATGGATGGACGCTGCACCGGTTTTCTTAACAGATTGGTAATTTATAAATAAAATGTTGCAGTGTCATTGACTGTAGGTATTCCACGCCGTCAGACAGGGACAAGTACTTGGATAACAGGTAATTTGGTGGAGGGATGCAGGAACGTGTGTTAAAGGGTTTTTTTTTTTTTTTTTTTAAGTAAATAGTTACGTAACACTTCATAATTATTAAATTCCAACATTTAAATATTTTTTTCCACTATAATTGAAACGGTGTTTGTGTTTTTTCAAGCCCTCGGGCCCAGATAAAATAATAATATTTTATCATATTTTTTCCGCTTGACATTAAATTTAAAATACATTTGCTGTTTTTTAGATTAAAAAAAAGAATTTACTACTGGCAGACAGACAGCCTATAACACAAATCTACCGGTTTATCTTCTCAGTACCTTACTCACTCAATGACCTCAGATCAGATCTTAAAAATTAATGCAGTATCCAACATGGTCTTTGGTGTCATCCAATGCAATGTTGCATGAATACGATTGGTTTTTAATAAAACTTATATCGAGTTCCAACCGTTAAATAAATTTACCCGTTCATATTCATACTCTCTTAAACGCGAGCGCCTCGAAAATGTATTTGTCCTCTCCATAGGAATAATTTTGTTTGGTTAGTTTGTATGAATCTTATATGAAAACAACAGTTAACCCTTAAATGATGTGGTGAACAAAACTTACCCCAGCGTCGTCGCGGATTCTGGGGACTCATATTTTATAAAACTACTTTTATGGGCTGTGTACACTTTTATAATTTTAAATCAATCACAAATGTTTATAAAATATCAGAGATATAAAGTAAAATAAAATATAAACAGTAGCATTTTCATTGTTGAACTTAAGACAAAATTCCTTCCACAAAAAAAAATACTTAAAATCTACAAAAATATGACATTTTTTAACTGAAAATATTGCATAATAAATGCTAAACTTATAGAAACTTTGTACAAAAAATAACAATAACTTTGAAGATAAAAATAATGACCATATGTAAAGTTACACTATTTTTGCACTAAATGCAACACATCTCGTACGATCTGGGATCGAATCTTTAATGTATACTTCGTTTGATAGTTACTTCGATAATAGCCAAAGTTCGATATTGTGTATCTTCGAATCTCAAAAAATTTAAATGTGGATAAGTGTGGTGATATCTAAAGTGTTCGCCATCTTAATAATTTAACTGGAAAAATAAATAAAATAAAAACATCGAAATAGGTACAAGAGACCCACATGACTTTCGTAAATAGACTTTATGCTTATGTGAAGGAACTGTCTATCCTCCTGCGCGATCTCAATTAGAATGTAGGAATTTTCTGAGACGCGCGGGGCTCAAAGTGCAAAAAAGCAAAGTGAATTTGATGACAGCGACAGAGAGGGTTGAAGTATCGATGTGGGTCCCATGGACCACGACGTCACTTAAGGGTTAATATTACAACAGTTTACAGTAGAGAGAATGTGATACAATGAAACAACTTTATAGTGAGCTCTATTTATTTCTTTTATTAAGACGTACACAGTAAAATAAGATACAGTTAAGGATATTTTTCGTTATTACATAGTTGTAGTACCTATTACGTATGTCTGTTCAGTTCCGATCGACTGCTTGGAAGGCAACTATTCTGACAATTAACCACAGAAATTATATTTATGTAGGCACTAAAAATAATTAGAGTTATGCATTTTTTAATTGAACTGTACCAAAATTATATTATTTAATAATTAATGAGATCGTATTGGTGATGTGACAGTTCTGTTGCTTCCAACAAATGTAATAATAACGAGCGTCAAAGTGTTGCACAACTAGCCATCTTCAATATGACATTGTCGTAGTTATAACCTATGTGACGCGGTGTATCTTGTTAATTCCATTGTAGCAGGTCGTCGCGGAAATTCCAACGAACGTAATAACGAGCAATGAAAAGTTCAGCATGTGTTGAGAGATGGGCAATCTTTAGTACGATATTGTCTTGGTTTGAAACTATTTGACGCGGCTTATTTAAGTTCCATTGCGGCAGCTCATCGCGGAATTTCCTACGAATTTATTAACAAGCATTGAAGTGCTCCACACGTGACACGCGATGGGTCATCTTCAATATGATATTGTCTTGGTTTGAAACTATTTGACGCGGCATATCTAAGTTCCATTGCAACAGTTCGTCGCGAAATGTCCAACGAATGTAATAACAAGCATTGAAGTGCTATGCACGTGTCACGCGATGGGGCATCTTCAGTACGATATTGTCTTGGTTTGAAACTATTTGACGTGGCTTATTTAAGTTTCATTGCGGCAGCTCATCGCAAAATTTCCAACGAATTTATTAACAAGCATTGAAGTGCTCCACACATGACACGCGATGGGTCATCTTCAATATGATATTGTCTTGGTTTGAAACTATTTGACGCGGCATATCTAAGTTCCATTGCAACAGTTTGTCGTGAAATTTCCAACGAATGTAATAACAAGCATTGAAGTGCTATGCACGTGTCACGCGATGGGGCATCTTCAGTACGATATTGTCTTGGTTTGAAACTATTTGACGCGGCTTATTTAAGTTTAATTGCGGCAGCTCATCGCGAAATTTCCAACGAATTTATTAACAAGCATTGAAGTGCTCCACACGTGACACGCGATGGGTCATCTTCAATATGATATTGTCTTGGTTTGAAACTATTTGACGCGGCATATCTAAGTTCCATTACAACAGTTCGTCGCGAAATGTCCAACAAATGTAATAACAAGCATTGAAGTGCTATGCACGTGTCACGCGATGGGGCATCTTCATTATGATATTTTCTTGGTTTGAAACTATTTGACGCGGCATATCTAAGTTCCATTGCAACAGTTTGTCGTGAAATTTCCAAAGAATGTAATAACAAGCATTGAAGTGCTATGCACGTGTCACGCGATGGGGCATCTTCAGTACGATATTGTCTTGGTTTGAAACTATTTGACGCAGCTTATTTAAGTTTCATTGCGGCAGCTCATCGCGAAATTTCCAACGAATTTAGTAACAAGCATTGAAGTGCTTCACACGTGACACACGATGGGTCATCTTCAATATGATATTGTCTTGGTTTGAAACTATTTGACGCGTCATATCTAAGTTCCATTGCAACAGTTCGTCGTGAAATTTCCAACGAATGTAACAACAAGCATTGAAGTGCTATGCACGTGTCACGCGATGGGGCATCTTCAGTACGATATTGTCTTGGTTTGAAACTATTTGACGCGGCTTATTTAAGTTTCATTGCGGCAGCTCATCGCAAAATTTCCAACAAATTTATTAACAAGCATTGAAGTGCTCCACACATGACACGCGATGGGTCATCTTCAATATGATATTGTCTTGGTTTGAAACTATTTGACGCGGCATATCTAAGTTCCATTGCAACAGTTTGTCGTGAAATTTCCAACGAATGTAATAACAAGCATTGAAGTGCTATGCACGTGTCACGCGATGGGGCATCTTCAGTACGATATTGTCTTGGTTTGAAACTATTTGACGCGGCTTATTTAAGTTTAATTGCGGCAGCTCATCGCGAAATTTCCAACGAATTTATTAACAAGCATTGAAGTGCTCCACACGTGACACGCGATGGGTCATCTTCAATATGATATTGTCTTGGTTTGAAACTATTTGACGCGGCATATCTAAGTTCCATTGCAACAGTTCGTCGTGAAATTTCCAACGAATTTAATAACAAGCATTGAAGTGCTATGCACGTGTCACGCGATGGGGCATCTTCAATATGATATTGTCTTGGTTTGAAACTATTTGACGCGGCATATCTAAGTTCCATTGCAACAGTTCGTCGCGGAATTTCCAACGAATGTAATAACCAGCATTGAAGTGCTCCGCACGTGTCACCTGATGGGGCATCTTCAGTATAATATTATCTTGGTTCGAAACCATGTGACGGAATGTGAATAACGATAATCGAAGTGTTCCGCATGTGTTTGTAACGCGATTGGCTGTACGGCATACGTTCTTCTCACGTCCGCGGCTCTTAACGCGCTATAAGGGGTGTTAAGCAAACGGTATCTTTGTTAATTTAACTCCATCCGCAGCCGTGGCTCCTTCGGTGAGTGCCCATTAATCTTCCCGCCCGGGGATTTATCTCAGTTCCACCGTGTGAGATATCGGTGGTTTACTTGTGAAGCTTAAGCAGAGTAGACTCGCAATCTGCAACATCAAAGCAAACTGATTTAGTAGATAGCTGAGCGTTATGCCATTTGAATATCTACGTCACATATTCTGCTGATAATATGTTTGCGTATAAAAAAACAACTTTATTCGATTGACCCGACTCTCTCTCTCTGTTTTCTTATGGATGGTTTCCGAAAGTTATGTAAACTGATAATTCACCAATACTCAAACTAAATAAATTATTATAAGCAATAAAAATTAGCATAAAATACAAATATTTAATGTAAAATTCTTCAAGGTGCACAGAACCACTGTGCTACGTCGGCTTAGTTTTAACCGCCAAATTCAATAAATACTAGTATTTCATTCAACCTCACTCAATTTCACCTGAAAACAACCAACTTTATGTTTGTAGGAATTGATTACTAATAATTATTGCTTACAATAATTTATTATTTTTTGTGCTTTGCATAAAAGCCTTGTCTTGTAAAAACAAAATTTTAACTTTAATAAAAAAAAAAAAAACGGATCACAAAATGGATACAAATTCAAGGTACACAACTTTTCAAAAACCTATTCATCCCAAGCCAAACATAAAAAAATAATTATTTTGTATATTATGTTTTTAGTTCTACTAAATATATTTTTGTTCTGTAATTATTAGGTAATGGTTTTAAATACTTGCAATAATAATGATTATCTACTTTTTTCATTTTCTTTTCGTCTTAACTGCATCTGACAGTACATTTCATGAAGTATCTTTTCCTTTTCCATTTTTTAAATAATATCGTACGTTATACAAAATTTATGCTTATTAAGGAACGAAGATGAACAAACGAAGCTCTTAGAATTGAAGTAAATCATATAAGTGTTCAATTAAAAACGAAAGGTATTCAAATAAATGTATTATAAAGGCCTTTTTGACAGCGTAACCATGCTTGGGATTTCAGTATAAAATCGTCAGAAATTAAGCTTATCCGATATTAAGTTATTAATTCCCCTCGGCTCAGTCTACTACAATGCTTAACCAGTCCATGTTTCCGAAACAGAAAAGATGGGCCCTTCTAGTGGCGGGCTAGATTTAGGGGTAGGGGATAATTTGTCTGGGATAATGTTCCCGGATAAGTGGAAAGGGCAGCGAATCCTTGAACAGCGAGACTCACAAAGGAATTTATAACTATTATTGCTAGGCCGGATTAATTCTCATCATCATGCTCTACTGATGGAACATTATGGTCATCAGGTGATAGTTCATTAATCTCACTTTTAACTAACGCTACCAGATCTTGCTTGTAAAAACTCTGGCTTCTACCTGGGAAAAGTTTTAACCATAAAAAGTAAATTATATATTTTTATAAATATATAACTTTTAATCCTAATTTAAGACCTTAAATTCACGTGTTCAAACTTCGTAGACATATTAAATTAAATCTCAAATAAAAAGCTGGATACTTAATATAGGGAGATCTGAAATAGAAAATATACTGATATCAAACACAGACTAAAACCGAATCTACTAAACTGAACTATACAAAAAAAACACTATCTTACTTATTTTAAAATAACTTTAAAACAAAATTATAGTACATGATATGTGTTTATAATTAAATTCATATGTTACTTTGTTGAAATATTAATTTCTTATAATTAAATTATAATATGTAAATGACATCCTCAGCACGGAAGATCCCAGTGAGGAAATAATTATCTATATATGTTACTAAGAAAAGAAGACTAAATCATTATTATTATCATCAATTATAAATTATAAAAATAAATTTTGTGAATAAATTATAAATTATGTGAATTAATTTTGTGTATAAATTATAAATAATATGAGTATATTATCTGAATTGATTTTAAATTATATAAATAAATTTAAATTTAATGAAATAAATCCAGTGTAAATTATAAATTTTATGAATAAATAATAAATTTTATAAATAAATTATAAATTTTATTAGTAAATTATAAATTTTATGAATAAATTATAAATTATGTGAATAAATTCTAACTGCCTGCTGGGGACGGATACTTTTGATCTTTATTATGATTTGATTTATATCTACAACCTCTCTCCATGGGTATGAATGTATTGTTATGTAAATTTTTCGTTTTATATAATCTTTTGTTTTGTATACATTTTTTAATTCATATTCCTTTCTCACAAATTTAATTTACGTCACAAAGAGGAAATCCATATTTTTTTTTATTTTACTATATAATACTTATGTACCATCTGATTAAATACAAACTGTCGATTTACCGAAAATGAATAAATAAATAAAATAAATGTATATTCTTATTACATCTAAACAATTTGAGACTTTCAGTGAAGTTCCTGTATTATTTGACATTTAATAATTAAGACAAAGATTCTGTGTTCGATTCCTAGTTGTGAATGTTATCTTTTAATTTTCTGTTTCATTTAGATTTGTTAGTATTATATTATTCTTCACTTTTAATAATAATAACATCATTATAGGAACTGAATGATGCCGTCAAAACACTAATCCTTTGAATGAAAGACCTGAATTCACTATTATTATAACCACAATCGGGTTGGGAGCGGCACAGTGCTCTGTGTGGACGACGTATATACAAAGCCACAGATACAACATAATTTTGTGAACAGTACTTTTTGGAACATCCCAACGATAATCAAATTTAAAAAACTTACCATCGCAAACTGCAATGATTAGGAACACCAGATTAATATAATAAAGACACCTCATTTTGATATAGTAAATTCAGTTCGACTGAAACCAAAAAAACTTGTTTTACCTACTTAAAGCATTATTTACCGCTGTATTAAGAGGGTCACTTCGTAGAGAAGCACTAAACTAAAACTTAGTTTACTTAAAATATTAAACTTAAAATTAAAAATAGTGGATAGGATAGACTTCTCTGGGAATTCTCCCAGAGATAGATTTTGCTCTGCAGGTAAAGTGATAATGAATTACAGTCATCTATGCATTAATCAGCTGGATTCATCCGAATTATATTATTTGACAAAAGAGGGCACCACTATTCCTGTTTAGTCGATTTAAGACTAAAGGATTAACATATTTTTGTCACAGTACTTTTGGAATTAAAATTTGCTAATTCAATATTATTCTAAATTCTACTCTCTTGAGAGCTGGTCGTGACAGATTACAATTTCATGGTGCGAATGCAAGAGTTATTGTGACAATTGCCGTCCGCTGCCGAATTTGGAGATTAATGAATCGCTGTAAAAAACTCAATGTGAGTGATATAACCGGTGAGTTCACTGTTTTTATGTATTTGGTGGCTGGATTATAATCTGTTACTTTTCCTGCAGAGTGAATTTTGTAATCAACCTTTTTTTCATAGGGAATTAATTATTCCCTGATGATCTGTGTGACTTACAAGCCAGATCATCACCACTTCGATTTCTTCGATTAGTAAGAAACTTTAATTCCGAGAAAAGCCGAGTTGGGCGCATTCATCGCTAGTGGAATGGTTTTGTTTTGTTATTTATTTATAAGACACAGTGCTCACTACCTACCGAACGCGGGATGCGGTAAGCAGTCTATAACCAATCATCATCATCGTAAATCGGCATCCTCATCGGTTGAAGACACGGTTCGGAACTGGTGCCTAAATCTACACTCTTGTACAGATATCCGTCTGGTACGTTTCTCCGTAGTATGTGTAAAGGGTGGCTATTGACTTATTTGCTGACTTTGGTTTTTCTTTAATGTGTTTTTGCCACGGTAATCTTTAGCCAAGAGCAGAGGTTCCCACACTTATTTGTCCCGTAGACCATGTTCCGATTTTTCTGTTTTGAGTAGACCCCCTGCTTTCCTAATATTGATTTTCAGGCCGAAATTTCCCTAGATTTCAGAATGGGTTTGTATGTTTGAGGTATTCTCGATTGCTGAGTACTAAGTTCCCGGACGATATTTTATATACTCTGCTTAAAAATTATCCAATATAATCTATTTTCACGTACGGAACTTAAACATACAAGTTTTTTGTTTGTTTTCATCTTGAAGAAACTTATATTTGCAATGTATTGCGAAGATGGGGTAATTAATTAGCTCGTACATCATCAGTAACACCAATTTTATTTAAACATATTGAATTTATTCGAACGGAAAAATATCTGTCACCTATCAAAAGTTATCCAAATGAAGACGTTTAAAAAAATTAAAATGCACTTTTCATTAAGACATCGAGATGAACTGTGACCATATCTAAATAATAATAATATCTTTTATTCTTCTCTATATATCTGCCATGGTGTTTTTTTTCAGTTTCAGTTATAATCGTTTAATAAACAGTTTTATAAAATCTATCGAAATAAGTACCATTAATAGTTTTCCCAACCTTACATTACCTACCCCACTAAATATAATATCTTTTGTTTACAGAATAATCCGATTTAAAAATGTTATAATCTCACTGGCTCCAGGTAGCAAAACCCTTGTGATCACATTAAAATAAGAAGCCCACCACATTACAACTCCATCATCCCCCCCTCCCAATTAAAGCTTAGTTCTTAGTTGCAAAGCATTCACCAGAGCGATACGAGCGAGAGTGAATTTTTTCACGATCACGACACGATAGCAAAAAAATTCATTAAAATTAAAAAATATATATTTTTATATTGTCATCTTGGAAATGATCGATTATGAATTTTGAATATAATAACCGCACACGCGAGGTTCAGAAGGAAATACTTTCTTTTGTGGGGATACTGTATGGAGGATCTTAACTAATAACAACTAAATTAATCGAAATATTACTTCGTGTCTGCAAAAAATCATTTACTCGAAATGATTCGAGTCTAACAATGACTGGAAAAAAACCATTTGTATTAATAGTTATCAGGAAGAAGAAAGAACATAGTATACACACAATTTTCTTCCAACATCCATATTTGAATCTGTGAAAATTCTCGCTCAACAAGATGTACATACATACGAGCAATGGCGGTTCGTGGTCTTTTTAACTGGGAGTTCAAAAAATCAAGACGAGATATATTTAATCAAAATACTGTTATTGTCGCTGTATGTTGGAGAAAGTTCAACACAATATTGCATAACTAGCGAATTAGACAATACGGCATTTGCCGAAATTATCGTCAAAGTATTGAATTTTAAATACGTAAACGTATGTTAAGATACATTAAAATCTCTTACTCTTTACTAGTAGATTTACAGATGCCATTAAGCAAGAGGTCGCAGAAATGCTGAAACAACATAATAAAAATGTTAACAATAATTACTTATAACATAATAATTAACATATTTTATATGCATCTTTATTGTATAAAATCCGCAGTGCCGCAGCAAATGAAAGATCTCGGGCAATGTCGATGACATCCGTCAATCTCTGGAGGTACGTAGCATCAAACATTATGCTTCGCGGCGCCCAAGGATAGTCTTAATTCGGATTGAGTTTGCGAGAACGACGGCAGGGCGTTTGTGTTCTTTTAATTTTTGTAGGAAGCATTTTGTGCTGATTCTATAACATAGAAAATGCGAATATTCGACCTGATTTTTCAATCGCGTGGATTTTAAAGGCAGTATTTTAATGGCGTCATGTTTATGATGTGCTGATATTATGATAATGCAATTCAGTATTGTATTAATAATTTTTTCATATTTTTAGGGAAAACCGCCACTGCATACTTGTATATAAATTCGTACTTTCTTATTTTTGCACCTTCGAATACTGTCTTGCGATATTAGTTTCCGCATCAACGAATTACAGTTTTGACATACGAGAAATTTACGTTCTTGACAATCCATACGCCAGAAATTTACATTTCCACTTATCTGAGGTATTGACGCCTGTTGGTATAATATTTTGACTTTATTTTTTATTAGGTTGTATCTATCTGTAAGATAATATATTACTTTCTATTTAACGCGCGAGTAGACGGAAGAAGAAGCAACCATAAAGATTTTACACGACAAGTGAATTTTATACTTGACTTGAGTCATGCGTCCCGTGAAAACTTTAATTAATATTAAAAATGGTTTATGGTAGTCCATACGGGTTTGTAAATGTGGGTTTTTATAAATCTGCGTATTAGAACTTTTTTTCTCATTTCTCTTAAATCTTATTTTATAAGTAACATAATGAGTAAAACCTCAAATTATAATATTTAATCACTGAAGACAATATGAGTGACTGTCGAACGAAAATTTGAGACAGAAAAATCATAAAAAGGTTCGGTTGCATCTAGAAATTGAACCCAGGACCTCAGCTATGCTTTATCACGCCCGAATCTTTTCTGATTTTTCCGTTCCAAATTTTCGTTTGAGATTCTCTAAAATTGTCTCCAATGATGAAATAAGAACGTATTTGGTATAACTGTGGCTGAAAAGTGCTAGCACAAATGGTTTGTTGTTCGTTTTTCTCTCTTTCTCGTGGTTTAAAATAAAAAGGTATTATTTCTCTTTTCACACAAGTGTTAGATTTTTTTTAAACTTGTGTTACAATATCTGCAAAAGGTTGGTGAAAACATAAAACATATCCGTTTATCTGACAGTTAGCTAATGTATTTTCTTTCTGAACCATTGACAAATTAATACCTACATACCTAACATAGCTATAATATATAAATAATAATATCGTCTGGCGATCATAATAAATGGGACTAATTTACTATGTTAGACAATAATTCATACCTTTGAGACGTACACGCCACACATCGTTGTTCCACACCCTTAATTAGAAAACAAACGCAGCACTTAATTTGCCAATATTCATATCAACAACAATATTTCCCTAAACTCTAACGACTTTTATTCGGATTCGATGCCAATATTTAAAAGAAATATCATGTCAATGATACAAACTGTTTAATGTGTGTATACATTATATAAACTCACACTCTCTCACGCAAACACACGTACACATCTACATATTACGATATACGTCACCCAGTAATTACTAAATATAAACAAACCACATGCAATACATAAAAAGGAAATATAATGTAAATAGTTTGTCCAAGTCTGAATTATCTTTTCAAAAATCTTATTCCTCCAAAACAGCATGGATTTCTCTCCCAGAAATCAACATCCTCTAATTTACTTTGCTTGTCACTACCTTAACCAAAGCTGTCGATAAAGGTCAACAGATAGACAGCATCTACACTGACTTTAGCAAGGCCTTTGATAAGGTAAATCACAGATTATTAATACATATACTAAAACGTATGGGTGTTCATGGTACCTTGCTAAACTGGTTTTACTCTTATCTAACTGACCGTGAACAAAGAGTAGTATTTGATGGCTATGAGTCAAGAGGATTAGATGTGCCGTCTGTAGTACCTCAAAGGTCCCATTTGGGCCCGATCTTGTTCCTTGTTTTTAAAAATGACTTGTGCGATGTTATTTTGGATTCTGAAATTTTATTGTTCGCCGATGATTGAAAGATTTTTAAAATTATCCACACATTACTTGATTCAATACTTCTTCAAAATGATATCAACAGAGTTTCTAAGTGGCGCATTGACAATAGAATGTTTCTGAATTCTGTAAAATGTATCCACATAACTTTTACACGTAAACGCAATTCTATCTCAACTCAATATTTTATCGACGGTACTAAACTCCAGGAAGTCGCAACTATTCGGGATCTAGGCGTAATATTTGATAAAAAAACTAACTTTCACACCTCATATCGACAGCATTATTTCTAGATCTCTGAAAATGCTAGGATTTATCAAACGAAATAGTAAAAATTTTCAGAATCCCAAATCAAAAATAACGCTGTAAAATTCCTTCACCCGCAACGTGTTGGAGTACGCAAGTTCTATATGGAGTCCAACCTACAAAATTCATATTCAGCGAATAGAGCGGGTTCAAAAATATTTTATGTACCACCTAGCGTATTGTGATAAGCGAGCTCGATCACTTCCTCACTACACCGATAGACTAAATTTCTACAATGTACGCACCCTTGAACAGAGAAGACTAAATATTGATTTAAATTTTCTTTTCAAAATTGTTAATGCTCTAATAAACTGCCCTTTTTTACTCTATCAAATTATGTTCAACGTTCCTAGAATTGGTTCCCGACTTATACATTATATTCCGTTACATATTAAAAAATATAAAACTAAGCTGGGGTATGACTCACCTTTACCGAGAATGTGCCGTTATTTTAACGAGACATATAAAAGTCATTTCATTGATTTGTCAATGTCATCACTGGCCATCTTCAAATCAAACGTAAACAAGACTTAAAGCTACCTATCGTGTTGATCTAAAAAATAATTACTGTTGCTGTTATGAAATGTATATGTAAGTGTTTGTATGTGTGTGTACATGTTTGCTTGTAGGTGCATACATGTTCATTATTCTTTACTTACAGTGTTGTGTTCATCAATGTTGTGTTTGTCTGTAATTAGTGATAGTATCAACCAAGTTTAATTAATGTAATTGTATTTCGAGAGCTTTGATATGAATCACTGTTGACAAACCTAAGAGAAAAAAAAATATAGGTACACATTATGAAATATTAATATCTGTAAATTGTTCACTGTAACCAAACAAACAACTGTTTGTTTAAATAATAAAAGATAAATAAATCACCACGCTACCTCTCAGGGTGAGATTAGTCTTAATTTGGTGTGCTGGTGTCCTATCATCAACTCAAAATATGTCATTTCTATTTGAAGCAATTTTTAAACTATTCTTAAAGGTACAAGCTTTTCAATTCTAAAATTAATATGATATTATGTTGTTGAATTGCCTCGAATCACATAACTGAAACGCAATTCGTTTGGAACTGTTCCATTCTTATGAATAATTTAATAAAAAGTTTGCGATAAAGAGGCTCGTAGCGGCAAGATGCCCTTTTGAAAAATGATCCTTTGAGGCTAATAAAGTTATTTTGTTACAACGAAAATAATTTAATCTTCTTGCCTGCTTTTGATGTCGCTGTAAATATTAATTTGTCTTGACAAAGCCCTTTGCTCTTATTTGCTCTGAGAGTGAATTTAAAAAAAAATGCTTCATCGTGTTTAATGTTCTCTGTGAAAAGTCATATTGCGTGGGTGTGCTTTTTATGAGATTTTCCATTTTGGGAAATTGTCGCTAAAGAAAACGTTGAATTAAATTTGTCAATAGGAGCAATGCCTTTGGCAAAGCTTTTGGCGACTGCTTAACCCTTCAGCTTTTAAAATCTTTTTACCAACATGTCCCAACGACATGGTGAAATTTTTTGGAATTTTGGGATGCTTTGGGTGTATCTTAAATATTCTACAAATTGAAGTTGTCGTTAAAAAAATACCATTTTAGAAACAAAATAAAATTATCTTTAAAATTTTTTATTTGAAATAAATAATTGACAGTTCTGAAAAATAAATTTTTAATACCAAACATGGAAATGCTAACAAAAAAACTAACAATTACATTTTGACTCGGAACGCCCTTAATTTTGAACGAATTCGATTTTTATAAAACACATTCATTTTGTGTAGGTAATTAATTAGTAAAAAAAACTGTCACTTAATTTTTTATGTCGTTTATGCATCAAAAAATATAAATTTCAACTGTCAATGAAAAAACCCCTCCAATTCGTAATCATGCATTTTGATATTTTTTTAGTTTACCCATGTATCGTGCATAAATATAATATATAAACTGAGAAGAATAATTATTTCTCTTTCCTATGTCGATCAAATCCCATATCTGCGCATTATATAAAAAAAGATAAAAATAATTTTATAATTAATGGACGCCCCGGTCAGAATTGTCCTTCAGAGGCTCTAATTGAACATGATGTTTGTGGCTAGTAATGTCCTTCCGAGGCCTGGAGGGTTTTAAGAGAGATTCTATGCCTAAGTTTTATTTTACGTTTTACTAGTTGTTGGTGAATGAACGAACCCGGCATCGCTAGAATAATAAATATTTTTTTTAATATTTATAGATAATTAAGTATAGATAACAGAAACAAAGGGAGAGACCAAAATGCAAAATCTGATTCATTATACAGACATATTAATTTTTTGCCCCTAAAATGGACAACTCACTACTTACAACTTTGAAAAGAACATCAATTCTTATTAATAAATATCAAATCTAGGCTAATATTAACTGAAATAGATTTTTTTTATATATAATTTCAGTTATTTATAAATAGACGATACAAATCAAATATGACCAATGGCCATCCCAAAACCAAAAACTGTAATTTCTAGTTTATTAGGGATTTTAGATGAATGCCGTCCTATTTTTTTTAATAAGATTTGATTACAAAAAAACATAATACGATAATTTATAACCATACCTTAAAATTAAATTAACCCTGCAAACTAAATTTACTCTGTTGCGTTTATATTGGAGATGATTACGTTTGATTTGTGGCGTCATGTACGTTAAGGGACTTATTTTACATACTTTAGTTGTCGTACGTAGCTGTCCAATACCTACCGATTTTCAATGTTTTTAGTTGATAAAGAATGTCACCGGAGACCGACATTTCATTTCCATTTTTTACTCCAAACGATGTCAGGAATCACTAGTTAAAGTAAGTCAAGTACGTCCCTTAACAACCTGTATATACATCGTCTACCTAAATATATTATTATACGCCGGTTCAACGTTGATGTGGTAAAGCCGGTCTTAATACTGGTTTAAAACCGTTTTAACCAAACAAACGCCATGGTTACTAGTCAAGTTTTTCACTGTTCTAACCTCACTCGCCGTGTAGTATTGACAATTACTAGAAAACCCCAAGGCAAAAAGTTGTTAACTTACATTTTCGTAAAAAAATGAGTTAGAATGCTCTCTAAACTAATTCGCATACGCTCTTTCCAATGAACACCGTGCCAGAGCTTAAAAACGGCAAGAACATGCTTAAATCAATGTGATGAACATGTTAACTACGTGTTTCTGTGACATTAAGTTGATAAAATCACGGCAAGAACTTGTTGACTACTAAGTTAGCAAGTTCTTGCCGTAATTCTGTAATTAACGACTTCTTCCCATCTACGTTGGTTTAGATTTCTATGGTTAACATGTTATTCACTCACTTTAACGTTCACCTTGGTGGTTTTAAAAAGTTTTGCAGTGCGTGTTTTTTTATTGAAAAATCATCGAAAATTAGTTCCAGAGGTGAAAAAATGGTGAAGATGTGTCAAAAATTGATCAGGGAATCAGGTAAGCTGTATAAAACATTATCGTTCATCTTAATTTATCCTTAAAATAGTTTGAAAATGGGTCAATCATTTTTGTTTTGGTGTTTTTCTGTCTTAAAGTCAACAATTTTTTATTGTAATGCTTATTAATTTGTTTCAGGAAGTGTTCAAGAGTCCACTAATTTAGTACAACCTGAGAAGCATTTAGAAATACCTCAAAATAATGTAATTTTAATGGATGGTAAATACAACAAAAAAATGTTTTACTCTGTGACTCTGAATATTCTTTTATGTTTTCTTATGTTTTGAATTCCTTCATTAATGCTTTACAATATTGTTTCAGAAGGTGTTCAAGACTCTTTGACTGGTGTTGAGTTTGGGATATTATTAGGAATATCTCAACATGATGTCATGTTAATGGTAGGTAAACTTAAAAATACTTTATTGTGAAACTAAATTCTTTTGAACATTGAACTAAAAATGATTATTTTAGTGTACTTTGTATTTTCAGAAGATAATCAGAGTAGTCTAGAGTATATCGCTACTACCACTGGTACAGGAAATATAATTTTGGAATACGTACAACAAGATGAGATACTCAATACTTTAAATCAAACTGGTGAGTTTGATTTAAAGTATTGAGTAAATTGTACCTCGGATCCGATTTGTCAATCCCAAAACTGTATAAGCTCTATAATATGTTTTGTGAAGAAAAAGAGAATGCTCTGTTTCGTTGAATCGTTACACTAGGATCTTTACAGAGGATTTCAACTTGTCGTTTGGTGTGCCTAAGACAGACACTTGTGGAACTTGCGATAGCAAAAAATCTGACCAAATTCATGTAAATATGTACAAAGCTGCATTCGAAATGCAAAAACATGATAAGAAAAAGGCATCTGAATGTGATGAAACTTGTTTCATCACATTTGATTTGGAAAATACGCTACCTCTCCCAAAGATATCCACAAACGTGGCTTTCTATTTAAGAAAACTGTGGCTCTATAATTTGGGAGTACATTGTGTGACAAAGGAGTTAAATAGGACATATTTACATGTTTGTAGTGAAAACGAAGGGGGCAGAGGGAGCGAGGAAATTGACACTTGTTTAGTGGCCTTTGTCAACACCATGCAACTTCAGAGCAACAAGTCTCACCTTATTGCTTGGAGTGACTCTTGTGCCGGTCAAAACAAAAATATATATTTGATTATGTTCTGGCAACATTTAATTCTAGCAAAAAAATTCAAAATAATTGACCATAAATTTCCTGAGGTTGGTCACTCATATATGGAATCTGATAGAGATTTTGCATTGGTAGAAAAAAAATAATAGATGCCAGTCCATTCAATCAGTGGACCAGTATGTAAATTTAATGATGTCGGCTAACACAAAAAATATACCCATCGTGACAATGATGGCTGATAACTTTAAAGAATTAGGGCAGCAATTGAACTTTATACACAATATAAAAAACACTATCGGAAAAAAGGTTAACTTTAAAAATGGAATTCGCTGGATAAGAGTGGAGGAATTCGGGATTTATAAATATCGCGAATCACTCTCCGAAGAAGAGCCTTGGAAAGAAGTGGATCTTAAAAAAAAGATGTGAAACATTATCTTCACCGCCAATGATGTCATCAAAAGTGAGAGATAACAAATAAATCGATGCGGCCAAATGGAATGATATCCAAAAATTGTTACCATACCTGGATGAGGTTTTTCGTGGATTTTTTAAAAGTCTCAAAAAAAAAATGACACATGCTCTGCTACCTTTTATTTTCAATAATAATTATTATTTAGTTACTTTATATAAAAAAAAATGTTTAATTTGTTTGATTGAATAAAACAACAAGAATTTAACATGTTCTTGCCTTTCAATTCTGTATCTTCCTTACCTATCCCTGAAGATGGCATGAACATGTTAACTATATTTTTTTGTAGAAAACATGTTTATTTTAACTTTTCGACTGCAAAAATATTTAATATTACTAGATATAATGTAAATTTGGTTTGTTTACTACACCATGAAGGATCAGTACATTGTATATGACATTCAAATAAAAAAAATATAAGGCAAAACGAAAAAGTCTAAATATCTCAAAAAATGCCTTCAATGTAAGTTAACAACTTCTTGCCTTGGGGTCTTACTAGTATATTATTATTTTAATGTGTTAAATGATAGAAACACGTTTAAAATTATTACAATACCCATAGCTGGGGTAAGTTTATCAATTTGGATTTCAATCCAAGACCTGGCTTTGACTTTTAATTGCATTACATTGTGTTATCTGCCGCCGAGCTACGATCAAACTGTATGTACTATCATAGCGACTGAGCCAAATAAAATTATAGACTGTGAATGTACAAACAATATTACGAAATAATCACATCTACCCTCAGTGGCGGGGTACGACTCAGGGTAGATGCGATTTCAATAGTATGGATCCACCATATTGACAACACTTTTGGGGGCGTAGTTTCGTACTATTAATGTTTCATTACCCATCTTCCTTGTTTCTTATAACTATGGTTATAAATAACCATGGCATCATTTTTGCTGAGGATATTATTATGAAAAAACAGCACTGCTGGTCGTCAAATACAGAGAAGGACCAAAAAATATTCCCCCACAATTTTTGAATGGAGATCCTCTCATAATAGTAGAAACAACGAAATATTTAGGGCATATCATCACCAACAACTTAACTGATGACAACGAAATCGACAGGCATAGGCGAGCACTGAGCATATAAAGTAACATGCTTAGTAGAAGATTTTGACTCTGCAGCCCGCAGGTGAAAAGGACGCTATTCTCAGCTTTCTGCAATACCTTGTATACTTGCGAGCTGTGGGCCAATTTCAAAAAGCGAACCATGGAAAGGCTTCGGATTCAATATAACAATGCTTACCGCATAATGTTCAGACTTCCAAGGTACTGCAGTGCCTTCTCGATGTTCATGGAGGGTAGAGTTCCCGGCTTTGCAGCCTTATGAGAACCAGGGTAGCAGGAACGAGGGGAAGGATCAAAAACTCCAGAAACGTCCTCATCATCGAATGCCGCTAGACCTCTGGATCGAGCATCGAAAAACATTGGAGAAAAATATTGGCCCCCATAATTATCGCTCCAATATACCAATAAGCTTACAAGAAATGTAAATGTTTTATGATAATACTCTCCATTCTATATATTTCCTTTTACTTTTTCTTATGTTTTATTTGCATTATCAAATATAACTTACATTTTATATTTTATTTTATTTGTACTTACTTGAATCTCTGTATGTAACATTGTAGTTATTTTTTATGGAATGTGTGCGATTGCACTCACCTCCCCACATTCTGCAATAAATAATAATAATAATTATTATTATATCGAATGATATTATATAGATATTATATATTTAAACAATCATGATCGAAACAAGGGCGTGGTGTTGTGACACCACCCACCACTCAAAACTTTCCAACCAACGGTCGCCGATCTCGGTCGGCATTGACAGCCGAATTCGCTACAAGAAATTGGTCCCAGGACTACCTTTCCGTCCAAGCTAGTGATTAATGACTCGGAACTAACTATAATATTGATGAATGAACCCAATATTGGAGTTCAAACCGTCAGGCCTAATTTAAGTCAACCAGAATTCATCCAATACGTCCGGGATAATTAATAAGCGACAAATTTAACGTAATTATTGAAATATTATTTAGCACAGTAACGCTTCTATTCTAAAAGTTGGTACGGCTGCCCCGGAAACATTTATTGGATAAAAAAACACCTCTGCCATATCTGCACAAGTCATCCCGAGTATTTCGCTACGTTTACTGATTCAACAGGGGTGCCCGGGTTCATCGGATGAAGTTTGTTGAGGATACGCCTATCCACCAGCTGCATGGCGTGCTAGATCGGGAGAGGCTGCTTTGGGAAGACCCTTAGACGTCTGAAACTGGTCTCTCGACCTATCAACTTGCGTCGCAGCCGCAATAACATATATTCATATGTCCGTCATCCCTGGACACATTGACTCTTAGATTCCCACCTTCTTCCTTTCTTTCTTCCAATCCTTTCACCTTCCCCGAACTTCTTCTCCTTCCTTTCCTCAAAAAAGACCTTCCACACAACATCCCAAAAGATGGCATGGGCTCTGAGTGAAATTATTTCATTGATGGCCTCCTGGGTTGGTGCAAAAAAAAAGTCATCGAACTGACTGCAAAGTTTCTACTGTATTATGTACGAATATCTCTTACTGTCTTAGGACGGGTTGTTTCGGAAAATTTGGACAATTCATCAAATTTCAACGTTAATTTTCGGGTTCTGTGAAAGACTTATTCAAGTTCTGTTTTTATATCATTGTAGGCTAGTTGCTTGACAAAACTGAAATAAATACAGAACTTGAAAAAGTCTTTCACAGAACTTGAAAATGAACGTTGAAATTTGATGAATTGTTCAGATTCTCCGAAACAACCCGTCCTTAGTGTTTTAAATATACATCAACTCCATTTGAAATTAATGGTAACACATTTTTATACAAATACGATAGTAAAATACTCTAACAATACAATTACCCTACCAGAAATACAATCAAACGACACTACAATGTTCCTTCACTTCATACTACATAAGCACAAAGATGAAAATTAATCTACCTAGCTCCTTAAATCTTCAACCTTTCCCTGATATCTTAAAAACTAAAGCCCAAATCCGTACTCTCAAAATAAACTCTATGGATCCTTATATTCTTATTATCGGTAATACATTTCAATCATAACACCCATTCTTTCAACACTCTAACCACCTATCTCTAATATCCCTTCATACATATCTTATCCAATTTACTAAATTATATTATTATGTGAAGTATTTATAACTAAATCTGAATTATGTAATTTAATAACAATTATTACATGCATATTATGAACAATTTTTAATCTGTATACTTCACCCGTCGTAACATAAGGGCATCCCTAGCGTAGCGGGTGAAATATAACTAAAAAAAAATCATCTAGCAAATATATTCATTTTGTAATTTTTTTGAACCAAACTATTCTTGTAGGAACTGTGTTTTATATAAAAAAAATAATTGTTAACGCTGAGATGATTTGCATGTAGAGCGATCAAACAAAAAAAGAGTGGTGCGAGGAAGACATGAGAACAAATGAATCAATTACTTGATTGGGGCGTCTACATAATTGATAAGCGTGAATGAGAGAACGTAAATGAAGCAAGGATTGTACGACGTACGTCACTATAGATCGTGTTGATCTCAATACCCTGCACTTACCCCCAGGAAACGGCGTGATGGTTAGGTACATTTGATACCTACATTCAGACACAAGGATATTCGGAAATAAGTTATAACATCAAATGAAATGAGTTTCAGTTGCTTAACAAGCACAGGTTTCTCAGAATTTGCCGAACATTTAATCAATACTAACCACACATTTAATAAAAATACGGGAGTCCAAATAATTCATAAAAATAAAATAGGAATACGCCTGAATAACTTAGAAGCTTTGGAAATTTCTAAATCAACGAAAAATAATTCCCAAATTATAATAAACAGATAGCACTAACCAACAGCCCGATTTTAAAGTTGTTTCCTTGCTCCAACCTAACCCGTAACCCCCACCCTTCCTTTGGTCCTCCCCCAACCCCTCCTTCTACCCCTCCCCTACCCCCTACACCAACCAGTCTCTGATGTTCTCTCCCTCTACAACATACTTCCTCTTTCTTTTATGTTTATCTTATACCTTGCTCTGTATTATAATTTAGTATTATATTTTATTGTCCTGAAGAAGATTGAGTCCAATCGAAACCGGTCGACGAATATACCTCAAATAAAGTGGTTTAAAAGTATTTGTTTCATTTTGTATAATGTCAAGCCACAAAGTGTTTGCTTTCTCCGTTGCTTTGTTTTAGTTACTGAACATATCAATAATAATTACCTATGCCTACTATTTTCACTTCATAACATTATTATTCTCATTTTTTAATGATAAACTAATATTTGTAAAACAAGGTTTTTTTATGCATAGCACAAAGGATATTAAATTATTATAAGCAATAATTAGTCGATTATTTTACAAGCAATAATTATTCGCCTGAAACACTCATCCACCTTGAAAAATCTCCTGTCAAAAGATACATGACGCCAACGGGACTCGAACCCGTGTCCCTTCGATTTCCGGTCGACAGCTCTGACCACTGAGCTATGGCGGCTTATCTCTTACCCGCGAAATGATTCAATATATACTAGTGTTTCATTCAACAATTACTGCTTGTTACATTTTTTCACATCATTTTTTCAAAACATTAGTTTACCAAAAAAAAATAATTAATAATTAGTCGCTTGAAATATCCATACAAATTGAAAATATCACCCGAGTAAAAATAAATGCCGCAGACGGGAATCTAACCCGCTCCTTCTGATGTCCGGTCAGGTGCTCTGAGACCACTGAGCTACGTCGGCCTATTTCGAAAACTGCTTATTATATTTAATTATTGTATAAAGCACACGAGAAACATTCATTATTTAATGAACTTTATTAATTTTCTGTAAAACCTCCAAAGATGCATTGTGTAATTTTTTCGTATTTTCGTACTTTTAATTGTTCAAAAATTGACATTTTCATTTTAAGGGATAAGGTAGTCATTTTTTTTAAAATACCTTAGTACCTCAGGCTTTTCACAAAATTTATCATGGTTTATCCTGTGGGTGCGTGCATAATTAGTGTAATTGCTTCGTGTTAGTTAGTATGGAAATATCACGTTTGATATAAATTGACAGTTACGTCAATCAAATGTTTTAAATAATACACTTTTTCATAAAACTACAGGTGTCAGGAAAAGAAAACACAGGCGTGAAATTCACGAATCAAATATTTCACAATTACCGAATACAAAAGGAAGGAATAAAACTTGGATGAAATTACATGTACTGAGAATTATAACTACTTAATTTTTCAAGCACCAAATTTGTATACGAAGAATTTGTTGCCGTCGAGTGCTTGGATATTTGATTGCTAATCTGAAATACATATTTTCTGTTGGTGGGAGTTTTAGTCAAATGAAAATTACTGTAATTACAAACGCCAAAAATCTCTTTTTAACTGTCGGGCTTAAAACTAACTGTGTGTGCTGAATAAATTTAATGTTAAAAAAACAAAAGTTCGGTTACGTTAGGTATTTTATATGTGCGAAGTTTTGGGAGGTATAATTTTCTGCGTGTGTAATTTCGTCCATTTTAAATTCCGATCGCGTGTCTGATAATAGTATCTGAAATTTACGCCTGTGGATTCAAGTGCAACAATAGTGCAAAAAAAGCACAGGTATATATTATGTTATTGTTTTTTCTTTGAATTGAAGAATTGTTAAATACACCTCTTCATCTAACTGTTACAGAATTTTTACATGTAACCGGGAAAGGCTAGGGCCGTAGCACTGCTGGGAGTTTTGAATTAAGACAGTTGGAGGTAGAATACCATGTAATTAACGTTAAAAAAAGGAGAAATAAGACAACGTACTACATGAGAAAAGAAACATAGATTCTTCTACAATATACAGGGTTTTCCAATAAGAGGTGTTATTTTGAATAGCCCGCTATTTCGGTATATGTTTCTTTTGAAGCTGTCATTTTTTGACATTTGACAAGTAAAAACTACGCCATTAATAAAAATGAAACAATAAACGCTTCAACAATGCACTGAAATTATTAAAATTCACTATAAAAATGGTGAAAATTTGGCAGAGACGGTTCGTAAAACTCGAAAATTTTTGGTCGTCTTGAAGCACCTTGTCGGACCGCAATACAGAAATTCGTGAAAAATTCGAGCTTTTCGGACAATTTAGTGATGTGAAGACTAAAACCCGTGCACGTCGCTCAAGAACACAAAAGAATATTGCTGCTGTAGCCGAAAGTGTTGAAGTAAACCCAGGATTGTCCATTCCTCGTCGTTCTTTGGAATTAGGCATTCCACAAACGTCATTACACCGTATTTTGCATAAAAAAATGTGTATTAAGGCTTATAAAGTTCAGTTAACACGGGAATTTAAGGCGTCCAATCATCAAACGTCGTGTTTTTGCTGATTGGGTCCTTGAAATGCGTGAAAATGATCCGGAATTCCATCGAAAAATCATCTTGAGTGATGAGGCCCATTTCCACCTCGGTGGCTTCGTCAAAAAGCAAAATTGTCGCATCTGGGGCTCGGAAAACCCAAGAGTTATTGTTGAAAAGCCTCTCTATCCTCAACGTGTGACTATTTGGTGTGGTTTATGGTCCGGCGGAGTCATTGGACCTCACTTTTTCGAAAATGAGGCTGGAGCAACAGTAACGGTGAACGGATTGCGCTATCGAGAGATGATTAATGATTTTTTATGGCCGGAATTGGATGGTATTAATCTGGACAACTTTCAACAAGACGGCGCTATGTACCACACAAGCAACGAAACTATTGATCTTTTACGATTGAATATCAAAATAACACCTCTTATTGGAAAACCCTGTACTTATCAATTTTCTTTGTAATTTTCCTACTAAGAAATCGTAACATGAAAAGCCAGTTCTTTTTAGAAAGGAAATAAATTTATTGACTCGAAGCCTATACTCGTCTTTGAAATAAGACTCTTGTTTTGCTTTGTTTAATTAAAGATAATACTGGAAAACGAATTCTAGAATAATTATGAAACACTGAAGAAATATAACTACTGAATATTCCATGAAAAGTCCAATTAATATCAACTCATTAGCTTTTCTGATGTTATGGTTAATTTTCTAGGCACTATGTAGATACTTATACTTATGTTCCGATTAAAAGCGTTTCAATCAAATTAATTGTAACTTATTTGAAAGGTAACATTGATAGCTTACTTCAATGAAATGCGTTAGTATTTTTAATATTATCAGCGATTTCGCCTAAGTGAGGTGTGTGACTACGCTTTTTATGTGAAGAAAAGCAGATATCTTGGTATGTTTACTGTAAAAACATTTAAAAAACAGTAATTTTTCTCACTTGTCTGGACTGTTTTACAAAAATTTTACCTAAGGGCAATAATAAAAGGTGCAACATAACTAAATGACCGGTTCGTAGCTGGGTTCCAAATTAATTCAATTTCTCGACTGGCTAAGTCCTTCGTCACGACCCAAACATCACTTTCCAGTTGGTGCGATGGACATGATATCTTTCTCAAAAAAAAAAACAAATTAAGATAACGTGGAAAAGGTGCCGAAAGAGCTTTGTTTAACAATGATCATTCTCACTCTAATTGGCAGAACATACTTATGGCTTGTTTTATCAATCAAAACTGAGCGAATGCTGAGCTAAGGAAAAAAAAATACTGTAAGCAGATGACTTGACTGTCATGATAACTAAAGATGGTAGCCTTACTGTACATTTATGTAACCCATGTTTGCCATCGGATCTGGAAAAATTTCATCCCAGTGATGAAATGGTTCCAAGCACTTCGACTGTAGCCACCGATTGTGTTCTGCTGACTGCTGAAGACATAGGTTATGATTCTAACTTGTTAAAAATCTTCCACGACCTAACAAATACCTCAAACCTTGCCGTTGAAAACACCGCCATCTTTACTTGTAATGAAAAAGACCTTCACCAGGAGCAAATAGTTACTGACCAACTCTCGGCTAATATTATAAAAGTGCCTAACAAAGACACGCCTTCAATTGTTCCTTATGCTGAAGAAGATTTACACCTGGAGTCAACATCTGCAGTCTTTTTCCTCAGTATTCTTCTCCATACCAGAACTCGGTTAAAACATAAATAATATCTTCGAAAGAGGCTTCTCTTGTACCTTCCACTGATGGGATAAACCTGCAGCCTATAGTTATTAGACCAAACAATTGTGAATTAGTAGTTGGTTCCAAAATTTTATCATTAGGTAATTAGTGTTAGATGGACATTACCACCTTAGTTGATACATTCAACTGTTGGCATTGAAAAACATCAATAGATGAAATAAATGATGAGAAGATGAAGATACTCTAATCTACTAATGGTACCAATGTCCCTCCCTTATTTTACATTAATCCAACACAGGAGACCCAGAGAAAAATAATTTCCCAGTGTTTTTTTTAAAGATAAAAAGGAGAGGAAGTTCTTGGAAGGTAAAGCGTATGTGAGTAGGGTAGGAATCCAGGGATCAGTGAGTCCAGGAGTGACGGACATGCGAATATATATTATACGAGATCAGTTGGAGAGGATAAAGAATCTCCCCAAACCAGCGTCCCCCAATCTGGCACGCCATGCAACTGGTGGGCAGTCGCATCTTAAAAATACCTCTCCTAATGAACCAGGGAACCCGTGCTTAATCATCATACGTATAGAACCACTTGGGGTGACCCATGGCTGAGGTGTTGGTAATCCCATAAATGGTTCCCGGGAATTAGGTATATAAACCCGTCACCAAATTGTGATTTTCTGATGGATACAAGGCTCTGCTACCTGTGAAGACATGTTGTGGAACCAGGAAATACCAGATATACAATGACAGCACTGGTGAATTTTATCAAAAGGGTCGGGTTACTCTCAAAGGCATGGGGTAAGATGGAAGCGTAACGGCCTCATGGTCTGAGTGCTCAATGAAGAATTTTTAATACCGCCCAGGTGAAAAATGGCCGTGCAATTGCAAATACAACTAGATATTGTTATCTAAAGCTATCTGGTGATGGTGTGGATTGTAAGCTACACAGAAACATCAGGGAATTAATTAATTCCCTATGAAAAAAGAAGTTGAATACAAAAATTCACTCTGCAGGCAGCGTAACAAATTATCATCCAGCCACCAAATACATAAAACAGAGAACTCACCGAATATATAACTCGCATTGAGATTGGCAGCAATTCCTTATGCTCAAGGTTAATCTCCAAATTCGGCACAGGGACGGCAATCAGCACAATAAAACTTGCTTTTTCACCATGAAATAATGATCTGTCACGACAATCTCTCAAGAGAGTAGAATTTTTAATAAATTGAATTAACACATTGTAATTCAAAAAGTACTCTCACTTTCTTGTGACAAAAATATTTAAATCTTTTAGTCTTAAATCGACAAAAACAGGAATAGTGGTGCCCTCTTTTGTCAAACAATATAATTCAGATGCATCCAGCTGCTTAATGCACAGGCAACTGAATTTCATTGTCACCCACCTGCAGAGCTAAATCTACACAATAACTGACCAGAGATGTCTATCCTGTCCACTATTTTTAATTTTAAGTTAACCAATTTTAAGTCCACTGCTTCTCCACTATCTTTTATCCAAATTTCTATTTTCCTATAGGGATTTCTCTGGAATCCTTGAGATCTTCTGTATGAAGGGTGCCCATAGCTCCAGCGGCTCCGGATAGATTGAAAAATACAAAATATTTTTATATTTTATTTTACTTCAAATAGGTAATTCTTTTTTTTGTCAAATAAAACTCATTTAATTCTTTAAATAAAATTTATTTTAATGATATTTTTACCTAACGATCTCAAGATGAAAACAGAAAAGAGATAGGTATTAGTATAACTTATCAATAGATATCAACAAGAAATAGATTGTTCAGTTATTACATAGAGTGGTACATAGTTTATTATTTACATTTCAAATACAGTTGAAGGAATATTGGACAATATTTAATCAATAAATATTTACAGATATTAGTAAATTTATTTATGTCAACAAAAAAAGCTAACTTTTTACAGATACAAGTAATTTTTATTAAATATTATTCGTTTCAATTTTTAAATTTTGTCTAGGAATAGTTGTACGGCAACATGAATGGTTAAAAAATATAAAATTTTATTTTACGATTTCGTTTAAAAAAAAAAAATTGTAACTTCAGACTAAAAAAAATACTCACTTAAATAATTGAATTAAATTTAACCGAGTAAAATTTTTTCTATTCAAATTTATTCGACTTTAATTTAATTGAATTAGATTAAATCGTTATAATGTAATCGAATTAAACTTAATCGAATCAAATGTAATAAATTAAATCTTTTTAATTTAATCTAATTAAATTTAATCGAATTAAATTCATTGAATTAAATTAAATCTAATTCAATTTAATCGAATTCAATTTAATCGAATTCAATTAAATCAAATTAAATAAGCAAGATGAGGCCTTTGCTTGTTAGCAATTGAAAGAAGGTGATCTTGATTGGATGTTTTACCAAGTTTCATGCTAAAGTTTTGGAATAAATAATTATACCCGATGAAGAAATGTAATTTGTGAATTTAATATCTTCTTCCGGTTGATGAATAGTTGCTCAAAACCCCATCTGCAAGGTGTATTGTAAACTCGAACTAATACAATTAACACGTGCAAAACCTTAACGAGTTAAATGGGAAAAGGCTACACTTCATTATTTAGAAAATCATCAACCAAAACGTTATAAAGTTGTTTTTTTTTCATTTCATTAATTCTTTTCTTCATTTAATTAATAATCAGAAAAAATGGAGTATGATAGCAAAACACGGTGTTTGTTTTTTTGTCAATTGAACGTGAAAAAAATATTTTTATTTGAACTTAAAACATTCAACTTGTGACGTAGTCGGAATTTTAGAGATGGCGGCAAAATTTTCGTTTGGTAACCAAACTTATCGACAGGTTTCGTAAACAACAACCTTCAATTATACAGAATTTAATACAATGTTTGTCTTGAAAACTTTTTATTTCATCAAAAATATTTGGCTGCACGTGTTTCAAGACAGGTTGTTTCACAGAGTTTGAACAATATTTCATCAATATTCAAGTTCTGTGAAAGTCACATTCAAGTACTGTTATTTTCCAAGTACAGTATGCAGCAAAACAAACAGTGCAGTTTTGAAGAGCCAGTACATCTCGTGTGGTGAGAGTAGGAACTTGGAAAGGGTCTCATTGTGTCGGGAAGGTCGTGCCATTTTCAGTCGTTAGCATAGCCATCCGCACCTTTCTTGAAAATTGCCGTTCTTTCCTCGCCATCCTGCGGGCCTTCCGACTGCAATTTGCAACCTCCTCCTGTGGGGCTACCTGAAGGATTTTTTGATGAACATCGGCCTCACACTCAGGATCAAATTCGGGAGGAAATGCTCCAAAATGCGGACCAATACCAAATAAAATAAAATTAACCCCATTTCTGTCAGTTGCGTTTTTTTAATAGCACTTCAAAAACGCACCATCTGTTTTTACACTCTCTATTTTGACGCACCCTGTAATGTAAAATAAACTCGTCCTAAGTAAGAACCAATTACAAGAAACACAATTTATATTTTCAAGTATAATAATATTTGATTTTTTTTCAAATACCCCATTCCTTTTCCAGAGACATCCATTCATAAATAATATATTAATATGCAGGGGTTTTATATTTATACAAAGCAATTTTGTTTAACATCACCGAACAATGGCGTGATATCGCAATGACGACAAGTATAATATATTTTTAAATGAACTAATGGTAAAACTTTTAAATCGTAACATTTAAATTTACACTCGAAAACCTTTCACCATTATTGTTAATATTTATCGCACCAAATTTAAACAGCTGTAGAAAAACATTTCATTAAAATTTTGCGTCTCACAGATTTTTTTCTCCACTCAAATTATTTTGTCACATTACTTCGAGCGTAAAATATTGTCTCTTTCCGCTAGATTGAGTACGAGAGTAATTTAATATTTTCAAAATTTATATCGAAATCCTATCATGCAAACTTAAAATTACTTCGGAGTTTTTCGTCCGCTCACGTCAATAGACAAATATTTCTTTTCATATCAGTCTTGATAATATGTATTTACAAATTTCGAATACACCTTAATCACTTGTTAAATTTGTTCACCGCAACAAATTATTATTCATAAATTGGTAACACTTGATTTTTATGTACATTTTAAGATATTTTGAGAAGTCCAAAGTACAATTAATAGATCAAATCATCGAGGTATGAAAAGTCTGGCTTTCGATTTAATTAAATCTAGTTTGATGCTTTATACTAGAACATCTGCGGCGGAGTCCACCGCATATTTGTCTCAGACATTCATCTCCGGGATTGTCTGGTTAGTTCTCGCCGAGTTCTGGTTGCAGGCTTTCTTGTTCTGGAACTTGTGGCTTGGGGCCTGGACTTGAATTCCTGGAGGAGTCTTGGACCTCGGAGGGGGTGGGGTTCTTGGTAAACTCATGTGCATTGCCAGAGAACCATTCGGTGGGTGATTTAACCCTGTTTGCTGGATATCAGCCAAGTTTTGTTGGGGGTTGTTTATGAATGTTGTGTTCTTTGGCAAAGTCATACAGTTCTGGTTATACATTTGATTTCCTTGCTGTTGGTAGCTATAGTTCATTTTTCTTGGCAGAGTCATGCAGTGGCCTTGATTTCCCATCTTTTGCATCTGCGGGCTAGATTTTTGCATCAAGTTTGTCATCTGAATGTTTCCGTGGCAAATATTTTGACAGTTTTGATTCGTAAACTCGGTTCCTTGGTTCCTTTGTACGTTGGTCATCATGATGGTGTTTTTATCTTGATGATCGACATCAACAATAGCGCTTGAGCTTTGAGAGTGTCCGATGAAGTAATGAGGATGTTTAGTACTAAGGTTATCAAAGCTGTTATTGTGGTTTCTTTTTTGCTGTTGTTGAAGACTTTTAACTTGAAGCCTCGTTTTGTCTCTTTGATAGTAAACTCCTGCAAATATAAGGACGTTTAAAATCAAAAGCGAGCATCCAATAGCAATGGTAACACTCAATGCTGTTGAATATGCTGTATATCCTGCAGCTTCTAGGTTGTTGGTAGTTGCTTCCTGGGTTACGTTATGAACTGGATGATTTCCGATGAATGTGGATCCTGAGCGTACAGAGATGACGCTAACGCACGTTGTGACAAGAGTATCCATTGTAGTCTGAGGAAGGTCCAGAGTAATGTTGGTAAGGGGTCTCCTGTATAGTTCCAGTGTGGGGTCGTAGTAGGTTGTTCTGGTGAGTGGGTCGGGTCTGACCGACCCATCGTACATATCTCCATCATTGTGGTTGCGGAAGAGGTTGTGTTTGGCGATGACATCTTTCATTCCTGAGCGGTGAAGTTCTGGGATCAGCCGTAGCCAGACTGAGAGCTGGTGAGCCCGGAAGTGATTCTTCATGCGGGGTTTCATACCTGATAAACAGAAAACCAAAATTTAAAAAAAATACTACTAGATAAAAAGGTAACGGTCTCAACTGGGAATCGATCCCAGGATTTCTGTCATAAACATTTTCATTTGTCATTTTTTTTATCTCATTTTTCAAATTCAGAATTAAAAAAATTTTCCTAAACTCAGTTTTCTTGTATTAATTATTTATGATTACATTAAGGACGGGTTGTTTCGGAGAATTTGAACAATTCATCAAATTTCAACATTCATTTTCGGGTTCTGTGAAAGTCCTATTCAAGTTCTGTTACTATATCATTGTAGGATAGTTGCTGAAATAAAAACAGAACTTGAAAAAATCTTTCGCGGAACTGGAAAATGAACGTTGAAATTTGATGAATTGTTCAAATTCTCCGAAACAACCCGTCCTTAGTATTTGTAAGTGTTGCAAGTTTCTTTTCATAACAAAGTAACGATAAGGTGTACGGAAATATATTATTTTTAATTTTTTTAACATTAAAATATAATTATATGATATCATGGGGGCAGATGAATACTTTATCTTTAAAGTCGAAGGTTTCTAAATTTATTTCGCACGACTTTCGCAGTATGAACTCAATATTAAATATATATTAAAATATCAGTTTTTTTTATTTATTTATCGTTTCTTTACATTGTATTTTTTTTTAAGTTAGAATTTTTAACCTCACTAGGACAAGCCTGTGTTGAGGTTAATAATTTTACAAAATAATAAAAAAATAGCACAAAGATATTAAGATAAAAATATTGTTACATTGACTTTTCTACGAATTGGATACCTACATAGTACCTATCAGCCTATTCATTACGGTATAATGTTGTAAACATATAGGGTGATCATGATATTTAATTGCAAGAAAAATGTAACAAATTAATATTTTTAAAAACATAGCAGTAAGAAAGAGGGAAAAAAATCATAAATAAAAAGAATAGGATGAACAAAATAAACCTATTCAAAATATTATACCACAATTTAAAAGGACAAAGATGAAAGAATATATAAATGTACACAAGGAATTCGACGATTTAACGTGATCTGGAAGGCTATTAAATAGAAGTGGAGCCTGGTACAAATAATGTCTCTGCTCAAATGAGGATTTAGTTATAGATAGCATTTTTACGTAGCGCCGCTCCGACTATTGTTTTTGACATGGAACTGTTATTGGTTTATTTATTTTTTAATATCACGCCCAACTGGTCTTATACATGTTTATTTGTTTCACTAAAGAATATCTAAATAAGTAAAAAAAAAATTAAAAAAAAAAAAAATACTAAAATTGAAAAGATAGTAGATTGAGACCACATAGAATAATTTCTTGGGGAGGAGCAACAAACTCGGCTATCAATTACATAGAAACCGCACAGAAAACGATCTTAAAGATAATACTAAAAAAACATAGACTGACTGATACAGACCAAATATTCAAATATTTATTACTAGATATACGCAAATTATACGTTAAAACACTACTAAACTACATTTTTGACAAAAAAAATAATTTTCAACATACACAAAATAACACTAACAGACCAGTTAGACAAGCGTACAAAGAAAACTTAAAAACTCCGACAATAAATTCAAGCTTTGGACAAAGACACTACCAATACCATGCTATAAAAGCTTTCAACACTGTAAAACTTGTAATTAAAATTGAGGATAAAAATAAAAATTGATTCCCACACAAAATAAATTAAAGAACAAAAAAGACAATATTACCAAAATGTCATAGCATAAAATAAAAATAAAACCTACACGTAACACACAAAACCAATATAAACACACATCACTCACAAACACACAAGATTATTTTCAA
Organism: Hesperophylax consimilis; assembly: GCF_061612785.1. Lineage (NCBI taxonomy): Eukaryota > Metazoa > Arthropoda > Insecta > Trichoptera > Limnephilidae > Hesperophylax > Hesperophylax consimilis. The sequence goes on along the minus strand of NC_142861.1, from coordinate 6,000,183 downwards.
TGTTATTATTTTTTAATCTTAAATATATTATTATTTTTTTTTAAATTTTAAATGTATTTTTTTCTCTTAAAATGTATTATGTAGATTATATTTTCATATTATAAAATGAAAGCCTCAGCACGGGCAAGCCACCCAGTGAGGCCTACATTACTGGAAAACTTAAAATGTAAAAAAAATAAAAATAATTATAAATTATATGAAATAAAAAAGTCAACGCAGAGCTAGGCAGTAAGTTGCATTAGATTTTACATCTGCTTTCCTAATAAATTATGTTTATATTTAGTGATTGAAATGTTAATATGTCAACAACATCCTTTTAATCAGTACTCAAACTCTGTATACGGTGGACGGGAGTATACATTTGTGATGACGTGTTAGAGTTGTCACAATAATACGGTAGGTATTGCCTCGATGATGGTTGGCGAGGTATGTGGAGAGAAATCGAGTGTAATAGTTCTATGTTGCTAATTATTATATTTATATAAATAAGTTAAGATTAACATTAACTGGCGGCCTCCGTGGAAAGGCTCTCGACTAGCGATCCGAAGGTCGCAGGTTCAAATTGCAGTTATTCAAATCAAACAATCATTATACATTTATTTGACATACTAGATTATTTTATAGTTATTTTTTGTAATATTAATATCAATGAATAAATAGTTTTGTTCGTAAAAAATATTTTTAGAAATCATATTAATATAATATTGAATTGAATCATAGGTACAATATTGTATTTGTATGCCTCTCTCGAAGGAAATGAGTTTTTTTACGAACAGAACTATTTATTTATATTCATATTGTGTGTGTACGGGCGCAAACAAATAATTATTATTCCCATTGTTATTATGTTAAGTAATACCTTCCGAAAAGCGTATTACAAAAAAAATTATATATATTTATAAATTTAACGCCATATATGAACACGTAGATTATAACGAACGTCGCGTGTAACCTTCTATGTTATGAGTTCAACTCGATTTGACTCCTGAAAGTATTTTGAAAATCAAATGTATTTTAACTTACCTATCTCCAAATACTTCTGGTGTAGGGTATCGTACTCATCCCAAACTATGCTTTTGTAACGATTTCTCTCCCTCGAGATGGGGAGAACTGACTCTTGACGATGGTATTCATTGGGATTCCTGGAACGAAAGAGATTTATTTATATTAGATACATAAAACAATCAACAGAGGGACTCAACTGCTTAACTATTCTGCATTGACCATCGACAATTTTAACGTCACTTACAGATAGTTAAGCAAACTATCTTTTGACGCCTGTCATAAAATAGTATAATTATCTCCATGACCTTTTAATCTTACATCTAACCTTCTCCGTAATATATTGGTGTATAATCGTTTTATGGAGAACATGAGTAAATACATAAATTTTTGTATCACTAGTAATTTTGTAAACAGTTGTTGACCTTGTGTCCAAAAAAGTATATATGAATATCACTGATTTAAAAAAAAAACACACAAAATTTCCTTTCAAATAATACATTTTTTAAATTTAAATACCGCAGAAGAGTCCTAACTGCTCAAGTAAGTGAGACTCTTACATCTCAAAACGGGGTATGTTGTGAGGCTGAACGTAGTTGGAAGGGGAAAGAAATAAGACGAAGAAGGTCAGGAAGAATCTGACTATTCAGATCTGGTCACCAAACACGGCTAAAGCCATTTCAAGCAACGTTTCAATTCTGAATGCTTGTCTCACACCAGGGCAAAACTTAAAATATGTTCAACTCTGGAACGTGCCGCAAATATACCTTCTATTAATCTAAATGATAAAATTTGTGAAATAATTGTAGTATCCTGTAGATTCACCTTAAAGGGGACTTGGGTTCAGGATTGTTATAATACGTAAGGCTGGTTGAATATTTACAGAGATCGTTTATTGCTTGTTAACTGTGAGACTACAGAATACCGAATGGCAATACAGACTACCGCCGAAGTGCTCCCCGCACCTCGCGGCCCGTAGGTAGGTACCGAGTACCACATTCTCCCCCACTTAAGAGGAGAACTCCTACCAGGTTTACATCTTACCTGAGCCTGTTTACAACATATTTATAGAGTTATCATATATAGCAAAATTATAATAAAGGTTGTTACACATTAGTTTTTTCTATGCCGCAGCCTTCCAGTCCAAGGAGACTGCCACGGTGGTTCCTGAAACAGAGGAGAAGACCCATTAGCCCCTTTCCGAAAATAATGGGAAAGGTCTAGGTCTGATACTCTCATATCAGAGCCTAGATCGTCACTATACACTTTTTCACGCTCTTTAGGATTCCACCTTACACTCATTGGTGTCAGTTGATCCTCATGTCTTTTCCAGATTTGCCCTGTGTCTTTTATGAAAATTAAGTAGGTATTAAATCCAATTCTTTTTTTAATGATACCTACCACCCAACCTTTTTTTCCTCTAAAATCCTTAGTCATCACCTTTTTCCCCACCACAAATATATTCATATTTCTTTTCTTAGATTTATAACTCTTTTTCTGATTTTCTCTACTAACTAATATTTTACTCTTTACTTTATCCGACATACACCTCTCCCCCCTCCTTTCCGCAATCGCTGGAGAAATGAAATCAAACACGGACCTTAATCGTCGTCCTAACATAGCCACCGCTGGCTCTACACCAGTCGTGATATTTGGGGTATTCCTATAATCAATTAGGAATTTTGTTAACCTATCATCGACGTCTCTCGGTAACCCCCCATTATGTAAAATCTTTTTAAAAAAATTTTTACACGTTTTAACTCCGTTTTCAGCTAATCCATTACTCTGCGGATGATTCACAGGAGAAGTGATGTGCTGGATTTTTCTATCTTTACAAAAACGCTTAAATTCTTCTGAACAGAAAACAGACCCGTTATCCGATACAATAGTTTCTACAGTACCAAATTGAGCAAACATCCTCTTTAATTCCCTTAAAGTATTATCCGTATTAGCTTGTTTTAAATTAATGCATTCTATCCACTTGGTACTTGCATCTACTATAATTAAAAAATTGGTATTAGACATCGGACCAAAAAAATCAATATGAATTCTTGTCCACGGCTTTTCCTCAATCGGCCAATGTTGTAAAGGAGTTTTTGGTGGATTCGCCTGATTTTCCAGACACTCTTTACATGATCTAACTAAATTTTCTATATCTCTTCCCATTTTTGGCCACCAGAAATACCCTCTTGCTAACCCTTTAGTTTTAGCTATACCTAAATGTGAACGATGTAACATATTTAACAAATCCCCTCTCATAGAATTTGGAATGATGGCTTTATGTCCCCAAAAAATACAATCTTCTACTAAAGACAACTCATCTCTAATTTTCCAAAAAGCCCATAACTCACTATCTTTTGGAATTTTCCTTGGCCAACCCTGCCTTAAATATTGTTTTACCAATGATAATACGTCATCTTTAATAGTGGTTTCTTTTAAATTATCAACATTTAATGGAACCTGAGAGTTATCACTAACATAAAATAACAACTCTTTTTCAATATCCTGAAAATTAATGGAACTCAGCTTCTCTATATATAAATCCTCCGATTTATTTGTCTCTTCTATTGGTAATCTTGATAAAAAATCTGAACAATTTTTTTCTGAAGCTACGTATTCAATTTCATAGTTAAACCCTGCCAAAATTAAACTGTAACGTTGCAATCTATTAGCACTCAACACAGGAATGCCCTTCTTTTCTGACAAAATTCGTACTAACGCTTGATTGTCGCATTCTAATTTGAATTTCCTACCGTATAAATATACAAAGAATTTTTTTAATGCAAACACTATCGCTGTTGCTTCTAAATCTAAAATACTATATTTACTTTCTGTGTCTGTCAATTTCCTTGATGCAAACGCTATAGGTCTACTACTACCATTTGAATAAGTATGTAAAATTGTCGCTCCCAATCCCTCTAAGGATGCATCCGTTACTAATTTTACTGGTATACGTGAATCAAAATGTACTAATACGCAATCCGAAGAAATTTCTTTTTTAAGTTCCAAAACTGCATTTTCACAGTCCTTTGACCAAATCCACTCTGAATCTTTTTTTAATAATTTATATAGAGGTCCTAACAAACTAGATATATTCGGAATAAAATTTCTATAATAGTTAACTAAACCTAAGAAACTTCTTAACTGGTTAATATTACATGGACTACTAGACTCCAATATTGCTTTAACTTTACTTTCTAATGGTCTAAAACCTTCCTTCGAAATAAAATACCCCAAGTATTCAATACTTGTTTTGAAAAATTCACACTTTTCTTCATTTACCGTGAGACCACAAAGTTTCAATCTATTCAAAACTGCTACTAAATTTTTATTATGTTCCGCAACTGATTTGCCCGTAATCAAAATATCATCATAAAATATAATTGTTCCGTTTAAACCTTGCAATGAATTAAACATAACCCGCATAAATATACCTGGTGCTGCATTCAAACCATACACCAGTCGAGTATATCTATATAAACCTATATGCGTAGCTATGGTAGTTATATCTCTACTACCTTCACTTAACTGTAATTGTGAATATGCCATTTTTAAATCTAATTTAGAAAACATTACCGCTCCACTGATTTGTGTCAATAGATCCGTTATTACGGGTACTGGAAATTTATTTACAACCAAACCTGGATTAACTGTTAATTTATAATCTCCACAGATCCTAACTGATCCATCTTTCTTAATTATTGGAACAATGGGAGATGCATATCTACTCGTTTCTACTGATTGTAATATTCCCTCTAAAACAAGTCTATTAATTTCATGTTCGACTTTATCTTTAATAGCTAAAGGTATTTGCCTTGCATTGCACATTTTTGACTGAAATCCCTCTATTAATTCCAGCTCAACGCTATATTTATTAAATTTCCCTAATTTATTCGTTAATACGTCACCAAATTGTGTTTTCAACTTATCGACATCTAAATTGCTCTCTTCATTAACACCAAAATTATTTACTACCGTGCAATTATTCAAAAAACTAATGCTAATCCCAAATAATTCCATAAAATCCCTACCTAAAATTAAATCCGACCCATTTTCAATAACCACAAATTCAAAATTTTGTTGATTATTATTACATGTGACAAATAAATTTATTTTACCGCTCGCTTTTAGCGGCTTGTTATCGTAACTCGCTAAGTGTAAATTAAATTGCATTAAATTAACATGTTTAAAATATAATTTATAGATACGTTCGGGTATGGCACTAATTCCCGCTCCTGAATCTATCATTGCCTCGAATGAAATATCATTTATTTTCAATTTAATTACATACGGTTCAATCCTCTTATTAATACTTGATACAAAAATCTTTTTTTTAATGCAAGAAATATTTCTACAAAATTTAGCAATGTGACCTTTTTGACCGCATTTAAAACACTTCGAAAATGTATTATTCACAACCTTGCACTCTGATTTAAAGTGCCCGAATTTATTACAATTAAAACACTTTTTCTGTTCCGAATCTAGATGCTTCAATTTCGGTTTAAAATTATTACTATCGCGCGATGAACTTCTACTATGTCTCGAATTTAAATAAACACTTCGATGTTTCGATACTGATGGATTATTTTTCGGACTTTTTGATCGTGAACGTGAACTAGCTACTTGATAACACACTTTTTCGTCTTTGAAATTTGCTTCAGAAGCCTCTAAACACGCTGCGATTGAAATTAATTTCTCAAACGAATTTTTTTCGCCCTCAATGTATAACCGTTCTCTAATTCTAGGGTTCCTCACTTTACAAATGAATAAATCTTTTAAATTATCTTCAAATCTAGTACCGAATTTACAATTAATGGATAAACTTTTTAACCGTGCCGCAAATTCTTTTACACTTTCTCCTGATTCATTAACTACATTATAAAATTTTGATCTTTCTTCAAACAACGAAGTAACATTTTCACAATAATTACCCAAAAATTCACACAAAATTTCTACTGTGACATCATTTATTTTTTTAGGAGTAACCAACTCAATCAATAATTTAAAAGTTTCCTCCTCCAAAGCGTTCAAGAATATAGCTCGTTTCTTTTCAGCAGAAATTTTCTCATCATATAATATGAAGTAATTCTCCAATCTTGCTTTGAACACCCCGAAACAATCTGACTTGTGACTGAATGTCTCTAATGGTTTGATTTGAGCCATGATTTTACAACAAAATTACAACAATATTAAAAAAAAATTATCAATATAAAATTTAAACTAATGACTTAACTCAAGTCTAATGATGATTGTAGCTCTGGTTCTGGTCATCTACTCCCTCCTGTTGCAGATCTTCCTTCTTAACCTCTGGTTCTGGTCATCTACTCCCTCCTGTTGCAGATCTTCCTTCTTAACCTCGGCTGTACTCCAAGAATAGCTCTCGTCCGATAGTTCCCAAGGATCCGCTCTCAGCTGCTCCTTGCTCCAAATACAGCTCCCCGCTGTGCTGCTGTTGTTCAGCCCCCGGTTCTTATGGTTTGAAGATGAATTCAGCTCCCCGCCGAATATTTATCCTCTTCACGATAACTCCGCTCCCGCGTGGTTATCTGGAACTATTTTTATTGATTCCGGTTTCGCAATTCAGCTCCCCGCTGAATTATTTCCAATCTTATTTTACAAAGATTCTACGATCCTGTTCTATTAATGTTGCGAGACTCCCCGTCCGTAACATTAAAAAGAGCACCGCCAATACGTGAATACTCTTCGAATTTCTTGAATTATAACAACACGTTTGCCGCGTAAATTCTTTTAACTTCGCCACTGTTTTATAATAATTAGTGACCAAGTTTCCTCGTCGCCACTGTAGTATCCTGTAGATTCACCTTAAAGGGGACTTGGGTTCAGGATTGTTATAATACGTAAGGCTGGTTGAATATTTACAGAGATCGTTTATTGCTTGTTAACTGTGAGACTACAGAATACCGAATGGCAATACAGACTACCGCCGAAGTGCTCCCCGCACCTCGCGGCCCGTAGGTAGGTACCGAGTACCACATAATACAAACGAATCATATACAGATAAAAGATCAATGGTTTCGTTGCTTGTGTGGCACGTAGCGCCGTCTTTTTGAAAGTAAACGTTGTCCAGATCAATACCATTCAATTCCTACCATAAAAATCATTAATCTTCTCTCGATAGCGCAATCCATTAACCGTAACTGTTGCTCCAGCCTTATTTTCGAAAAAGTAAGGTCCAATGATTCCGCCGGACCATAAACCGCAGCAAACAGTCACACGTTGAGAATAGAGAGGCTTTTCAACAATAACTCTAGGGTTTTCCGAGCCCCAGATGCGACAATTTGCTTGTTGGCGAAGCCACCGAGGTGGAAATGGGCCTCATCACTCAAGATGATTTGCATTTGATTCACTCAAGTGAATTTTAATAATTTCAATGCGTTGTTGAAGCGTGTATCGTTCCGTTTTTATTAATTTCGTAGTTTCTACTTGCCAAATGTAAAAAAATGACAGCTTCAAAAGTAACATCTACCGAAATAGCGGGCTATTCAAAATAACACCTCTTATTGGAAAACCCATAACCCGCGATCTCCGGATCGCTACTCGAGATCCAAGGAGGTCATCATCAGATTTGTAAGTAGGTACTGATACGCCTACCTACTTAATTATAAATCATATATGTATATTATGTAACATATTTTTACACTTTGTCCAAAGAAACATCGTTATCTCAATGACAATTCTTTTTCAAACTTTTTTTCTGGGAATTAGCAGGTGGGTACAATAATATTGCAAACATTGCTAATAAAAAATTGTAAACGACGATTTCATATTAAAAAAAGATATATTACTTAAATTGAAACGGCGACAATTTCGAACGAAAAACTTAAATTTACAGATATTATAAGGTCCAGTTAAAGAAGGACTTTGCTTTGGCTCAATCATTTTTTTGCTATAAGAAAATAACGGGTTTTTCCTGGGAGAATAGTGACAGAAATTTGGGCAAAAAAAGTCTACCATACTATGGAACTGATATCTACATCAAAATCCCACTCTCATTCAAAACTCACAATAACGTCGAATAAAAAGCTAAATACAGGGATATACCGAAACCAACTGAACAAAAAAAAACACCTTGTAATAAATATTTTTAATAATTTCATAAAAAAACACCATTGAATGTGTTTATAAATACTTTGTACTATCTATACTTTATATTTTTAATGATAAGTAAATGAAAACCTCAGTACTTGAGATCCCAGAGAGGTTATCATTATCTCTGTTTGTTACAATAAAAATAAGCTAATTAAACTATGTTTTTTTTGAAAGGCTTATCTCGAGGCAAATATTAAAAAAAAAACATTTCGCTTAACAAATCCGACAGTTAAAATATCTCTTGATGTTTCAGGTCTGCGTCTGCGCTAGTCATAATAATAAAATCTTTAGTAAATTTTATCGACGTAGCATCATTGGTTTGAGTGAAATATAGAAACCCCTTCAGCCATTCGAAATGAATGTATAGAAATTAAAACAAAAGCTCTGTAGGCAGCAAAATACAACGCTACCAGTTTTTGCTGTCTTATTGTATGCAAATACATAAATGAAATTAATAATTGTAATATGGTAAATCTATACAACCAATCGCTCGAGTGGATTAATTTAATAAATTTTTAAATTTGAAAAGAAATAAATATGCTACATCACATGATACAGTTACTTAAGGCGAAGCCTAATTCTAAATCACTATTTTTGATTAATCTTTATAACGATTTTTTTTAATATTATGAATACCAAAAAATATGCTTTAGATAAATTGAAGCTTATCATATCGTTTCCCTTGAGAAGAATAAAATTAATAATTTATTTACTCAATATAAAATATAATTGTAAACTCCTAAAAATGTATTTATTCAATAGAAATGCACGAAAGCATAAAATAAACAACTTTAAAAAAATACAATTTATAGGTTAAGATTATCTGTGACAGTTTCCCTTCATTGAGTTTTTTGCATTCTTATAAAATTGCTTGCGAAATAAATAAAAACCACTTTTGCGCTTAAAATCAAGCGTTTCTTGACTCCGTTTGCCAAGCGATTTTGATTCCTATTACCTATATTCGTGACGATATAAGGCATACCAAGAATATACACATTTTTGGCTTGAAGCTCCCTCTTAAAACAAAGACCAAAGACAGATGTCAGATAATGTCCGACATCTTAAAATGTACGAATATGGAATTCGGGATGAAAATAAGTTAATAAGAATCTGAAATGTATATGGGTATGTATGTATGTATATAGGAATGCTAATATATTACACTTTATAGCCCTATTTCTTAGTTTCGTACCCCGGCAGCAAAAATTCAAACCATTCCAGACCCAACTTTTCCAAGATTACTTTTCCCTAGCAAGCGCGTGTATCCTTTAAACATTAATTTCTTACTCCTATATTTTGTGATCCCGGGTCGCATTCCCCAAGCATAATAATACACGTACATAGCCCTTAATTCGGCACATATTATCAATTTGCTTTTGTTTCATGGTTAATGTTTAAAGCGGACCCTTTCTTGTTTGAATGCTTCAGTAAGGGTGAAAAGATTATACACTGTGCGGCATTTCAAAACACGACGTGGAAATAATTCTGGAAACATCCAACACATACATCAGAGACGCGAGCGACATACCCCTTCAATAACCTGGACTCCCTCCTGTACCTTCAAAGATGACCTCCGGACTCAACTAAAAATGGCCCCTTCAGAAGAAAACAGCATCCCTGAAACTCTTGAATGTGACAATTTTGAAGATGTAAACACACTTTTCTACGACACATCTTTCAACATACTAAACATGAACATCAGAAGCATTCGAAAAAATTTTGATGATTTCTGTATCCTTTTAAATTCGTTAACCTTCCAAATTGATTTTATTGCACTCACTGAAACACAAATGCGTGAATGTACCCCTTTCAACTTACCAAACTACACTACTTTTTCAATTCCGTCTAGACACACCTCTCACGATGGCATAACCATATTTTACAATATACACACCATATCCAACATTAGCATAGACAACACTCATTTCAAATATGCAAATGCCGTCCATGCAACCTTCTCCTCCAAAGGAAAAAAATACTCAATTTTAACAGCATACCGCTCCCCTTCTTTATCCCCAATTTTGTTTACACAAGAAATCAAAACTTTTATCAACAATAACAGCTCTAATCAATTCGATTTTGCATTTTTTATGGGTGATATTAACATAAATATACAAAACGCTGTATTAAATCCGACCGCAAACGAATATCTAAATGTTCTATACTCCACAGGATACCTATCATATATAAACAACACTACCAGACCTAATCATCCAAACGATACATGTCTTGACCATATATTTCTAAAAACACACAAAAATTTCCAACATAAATCCGCTACATTAAAAATCGACATAACTGACCACTATCCCACCTTTTACGGCCATCATACACCAAATTTATCCATCTCTGTTGAACCGAAAAACAAAGCAATGATTAAAATCAACTATTCAACTTTAAATAACTTACTGAACGAAGAATCGTGGATCGCTGTCCTATCTAATGACAACCCAAATTTGGCTTTAAATACCTTCTATGAAATACTTCAAAATTATATTAAAAAAAGTCAAGAAACAATAGCACCGCCAAAAAGTAAGCACAAACACATAAAACCGTGGATTACGCGCGGACTAATAATCTCAATACAACACAGAAACAAACTTTTTAAGATCTATAAAAATCACGAAAAATATTGCACATCCAAAAACGAAGCACAGAACCACACCAAACGGAACGAATACATTTTATTTAGAAACTACCTAAACTCAATCATAAAAAAACAAAAACAACAATACTACTCTACACAACTACATAATGCTCATAACGACTCCAAAAAAACATGGCACGTCATAAACGAAATCTCAAACAGGAACGAAAAAGTTCATAAAATTCCTCAAAAAATCATTACTGACAATAACACAACCATCGAAGACGCTGAGAGCATTGCAAACAATTTCAATCACTTCTTTACAAACATCGCCTCAACCCTCATAGATGATAATCCCAGTCTTAGCATTCACTCGAATCAAATTCCTCCCGGCCTTTCAGATTCTAATGTCACTACATATGAACTATCTACATTCAACGAAATAACAGAACTTGAAATCTCAAAACAAATTGACAACCTTAAAGAGAAGTCTGCAAATGGCCCAGATAACATTAGCAATACCACAATTAAATCAATTAAAAAGCATATAATCATTCCAATACATCATATTTTCAACAACTGCATCAGGCATAGCATTTACCCCAATGACTTCAAACTCTCTCACATCATTCCAATACATAAATCCGGATCTCAATTCAAAACAGACAACTACAGACCTATAACTTTAACTTCTCAATTATCCAAAATCTTCGAAAAGTGTTTAAAACGACAAATTATGAACTTTCTAGAATCTAATGATATCCTCTCAGCTAATCAATACGGCTTTAGAACCAAACTGTGCACCGATGACGCTATCTTTAGCTTAACCAAAAGCATATACTCTAACCTTGACTCTAACACTAAAACGCTAACCATTTTCTTGGATTTAAAGAAAGCGTTTGACACAGTCAACCACAAAATTTTATTAAAAAAAATCTCTAAAGTCGGTATTAAAAACAAAAGTTTCATGTTATTAAAAAGCTATATATTGAATCGCCAACAACGCACAAAAATAGGAACAAGCTTAAGTACCTATGACTTGACAAAACATGGTATTCCTCAAGGAACTGTCTTAGGGCCACTACTCTTTCTAATCTACATCAATGACCTATGCAATATTGCAATACCAGGTAAAATTCTCTCTTTTGCCGATGATACTGCAATAACAGTACAAGGTAAAACGTGGGAAGAAACAACCAGGAAAGCCAACAAATGTATTGCAACAGTCAAAGATTGGCTTGATAGAAATCTCCTCAGTCTAAATTTGAATAAAACTATCTTTATTCCCTTTTACAATTCCCAAAAGTCATCCCCTAAAAATAATCTTAATCTGAAGTTCCACAACCCTAATTGTAACTTTGCGACATGCTTAAACTGCGAAGACGTGAAATTCGGACAATATATCAAGTATTTAGGAGTTACTATAGACTGCCAACTCAAATGGACTTACCATATAGAAAAGACGGTCAATAAACTGAGATACCTAAGTTACATTTTCAAACGAATGAGCAACATTGTCAATATAAGAACCATGAAACTTGTTTATGACGCGTTAGTGCTTTCATCTATTTCCTATGGAATAATTGCCTGGGGAGGAACTTACAATAATCACGTAAAACCCTTAGAAATCGCTCAGAAATCCATCATTAAAATAATGTACCAAAGGACCAAGACATATCCCACCAACCAGTTATTTCAAGAAACAGAAATCATGGAACTAAGACGGATCTATTGTATTCAATGTCTCAAATTTATATTTACGCGTCCTATCAATTTCACCAAAAACACAAATCGCTCGAGCCAGAGACATACCACATGCGTGTTCACAGTCCCTCACTGCAAAACTAGGCTGGGCCAAAGGCACATCAACTATATTGCCCCAAAATTGTTCAATTCTTTACCCAATTCCATCAACATGTCTCAAAACCTGAACTTATATAAGAAAAATGTTAAAAGTTGGATAAGAAATAATTTCGAAGCGAGTAACTTTTTTCTATAATTTAAGCCATCTGTTTCTAAATAACTAAACTACCACATGTCTCTCTGTAAATTAAAGATTAATTTCTTTAAATCAAAGAAATATATACATGCATCTATGTTTTATGTGTGTGTGTGGGTGTGTGTGTGTGTGCGTGAGTGTGTGTGCGTGAGTTTGTATGCACCTTTATTCGAGGACCTTCACAGGCCTTTAGACCCAGAATCCGAGGACTCACACGAATCCGAGGACGTCCTCGGATTCAAAATGCGAAAAACTGAATATGTACCTATAATCTATGCGTTCTGATTGGTCAACTGTCGAAATTTTGGGCCGATCGGAGAGAGTCCTCATTTTCGTGGCGAAAAATATCGTGTTTAATTTGGCTAGTGTTTCATTAGTACGGATGTGTGACCACCAGGGCGGCGCCGCTAATGCTGGAAATCACACACAGACCCTAAACCGAGGACTCTCTCAAAGTCCTCGGTTTCGTGTTAAAAGGTGCCGATTGCCGGAATGTGAACACCAGGAGGCGCTGCAAGCTCGAGTGTCAAGAAATCTCACCTACGCCCTAAACCGAGGACCCGTCGTTCGAAATTCCTACGTGCATGTGTATATAATAAGTATTGCACTATTAAGATTGTGCCGACAAGGAATTCAGTTTTTGACTGTTGAAACAAAATTCAATATTGCGTTTAGTTCGTATTGTGAACTATGTTCTGTAATACTGTTTAATTCGATGTACGGTATTGTAATATTTAATAAGTAATTAGGACACCTGATCAAGTATTTGATTAATCCGCGTCATATATTCTTCTTTCACTCCATTCTTCGTTAATCCGCTCTATGACCCTATTACCTACACCTCACAAAAACGCCTCTGTCTGAATTAAGGACAAGGGAAGAATATCGCCACCTGGATGGGTGATGTTATCAAGCGGGTTAAGGAGGAGCTCTAGGAAGGGTTTTATTAATGCGGATCTTGAAGAGTCGGAAAAAATTACCAAACGCAGAGTAACATTATCATCAAATAAAACATACAAAATCGTTAAAAAAAATTTATGGTTTTTTAGGTAGTCTGACAAAAAAATTAAGACAACAAAGTCGTTTATAATTAAAATTATTGAACCAATATAATAATGATTTAAAACAAATATATGCCAAGAATATTCTAATACATCATTTTAAACACAGAAAATCTCCCAATGAAACTCGGATACATGACACAAGAGCCTCAAAAAGGTTTTTTTTATTAGTAAAAAAAGATACACGAATTACGTAATATAATAATTACATAATATAATTACACAATATAGTACAGTTATTAATTACATAATATTAGTATTTGATGTATCCCCATAAATAAGCAGGGCTTGTGTGTATGGGGGTGTTGTTATATTGGTTTATAATTGGTACGATTCAGTTCAACTGTTCGGAATACTTTTTAAGGTGGCTTTTGAATTCGTTTATATTTTGCATTCATGTTTCTCATTTTTTCTGGTAATGAGTTAAAAAATTTAACTCCGAGATATTCATGGTTGAACTGTCCTATTGTTTTTTTTACATTTAGGAGTAGGAAGTATTGACGTTTGTCTAAGATTCTGTTATTTTTAAAGGGTGCAATTTTATTTTGAATATAGTTTTTATAAATTTGTAATGATGCATGGTAGAAGTATAATGCACTTAATTTTCTGACCTTAAATTGTTTGAATAAAAGTTTGGACGAATATGGAATAGGGTTTTTTTTAATATGGTTTTTATTATTAGTTTTTGTGATATGTAAATTGTTTGAGTTTGATTTTTATATGTACCGCCCCAGCCTATAATGCCGTATTGTATAATTGATTGCCAGAAAGCAAAGTATGTGGTTCTAAGTAATTTTTCGTTTAAAATATCTCTTAAACATCTAAATATATATGTTAGTTTCCTTATTCTGTTGTTCAGAATATTTATATGTGGGGACCATTTTAAACGCTGGTCTATTGTTATGCCTATGCCTATATATCTATGTTTGTGCATAACATATTGCATTTGTGGTTTTCTGTATTTTTCACAGAGTGAATAATTATGTTTATTTCTTTAGGTGTTTCTTGTTTTTTAATGAAAAATGGTAAATAATAAGTTTTTTTAGAATTTAAAGTCAACAGGTTTTCATCAAACCATAATTTTAGTTCATTGATATCTGTATTTGCCATGTTATTTAATTCTGACCAGGTGTTTGCTTTTAATAGTAGGACTGTATCGTCAGCGTAAGAGACAATGTCTCCATATTTGGAAATATTGAATATATCATTGACATATATAATAAATAACAATGGTCCCAAAACCGTGCCTTGGGGTATTGAAAAGTCGCTTTATTTTGAATCGCTGACTTGATTGAGTAATTTTACTTGTTGAGGTCTTTTATGTAAATAACTAGTTATCCATGCTAAGACTTTTCCACTAATCCCTACTGATTTTAATTTACTTATTAATTTTTTATGTGATATGCTGTCCTAGTTTTGTGATATGCAGGGCTCGAGTCCTAAAGGTGCCAATATCTTTTTCTGATTTTTCTGTTTCCAGATTTTCGATTGAGTTTCGCTTACATTGTCTTCATTTAATTAAATGTTACAATTTGAGGTTTTACTCATAAAGTTAAAATAAAAATTTAAAAAAATTATAATTCTTTCCTTCCAGGCATGATTCTTTACATTTTATTTCTTGGCGTTCTTTTGTATGATGTTGTGCACATAAAATTTAATGTTTTTCCATGTTCTCTGTCTTAAATCTGGTTCATTGGTCAAACATTCTTCGCACTCTTTTTTGTTTGGATTTTTTTTTCTTATCCAGAAGACAGCCATTTGCCTTGATACGGCATCCTTCTCAGCAGAAGTCCACATTTTCCTTGCTGTTATTTTCATTCTCCTTGTGACATGTGCATTTATTGTTGGAATCTCATCCGTACCTACTCCGTGGTCATCTGAATCCCAATCTTCATTTTCCACGTTTGTACCATTAGGAATCGGAGGAATGGATACCGAAGACGTTAATATTGTCGCGGACACGGATTTTTCTTGAAGGTCAATAGTTTCTAGATTTCTGCCTTTATTTTCGGCCAACTTTCCGCCAGCAAGAGTTTACTCACCTTGCTCAATTGTATGGTACTTTCAGGAAGACGATAAAACTCTCTATGAACCCGAATGTCATGGCCCATGTATGTTGCCAGTTGGTCCATTTCGTTATTTTTGAGGTTCAATAGCTGAGATGCAGTTGCCACTTGCTTCCGTAATTTTGTGGATGTCAGAGCTTTGGGATCTTTAGCACCACATTCCAAAGCGAATTGTCGTAATGATGTGTCTGATCTCAAGAACATAAGCGAATTTATTTTAGCAAATAGGTATACGTTTCTGTCTAAAATTCCCACAGACGACCTCTTTTCAATAAAATATTTAGCAATACGATGAGGCGTATACTTTTGTTGCCTGTTCACCGAACGAGCGAACGTTAGGACGAGCCGCGACGCTTCCAAGATACGTGTAAGAAATTCGTTCCACACTATTTCGAGGACCCAAGACCTCCAAAAACTATTGACCACTAAATCGAGGACCTTCCGAGATCCGTGTACTTTACGTATGTGTAATCCTGAATACGTGGACAGGCCTCGGATATGGGAAGTCCTCAGTTACCGGCTGTGTATTCCGGTTTTTTGAGGACCGTTTTCTATGTGCTTACCGGGTGTATGATGAAACCGAATAGACAGCAACGATCACGATTAACTTGAGTATACGTATAAGTGTAGAATACATGTCTACTTTATATAATATAACAGGACCTCGAAATCGGGTAGCCAGTTGAAGTCCTCGAAATCGGGATTGGACAAACAAGGGTGTGTCTGTGTGTGCGTGTGTCTGTGTGTGCGTGTGTCTGTGTGTGCGTGTATCTGTGTGTGTATGTGTGTGTGTGTGAGTTTGTATGCACCTTTATTCGAGGACCTTCACAGGCCTTTAGACCCAGAATCCGAGGACTCACACGAATCCGAGGACGTCCTCGGATTCAAAATGCGAAAAACTGAATATGTACCTATAATCTATGCGTTCTGATTGGTCAACTGTCGAAATTTTGGGCCGATCGGAGAGAGTCCTCATTTTCGTGGCGAAAAATATCGTGTTTAATTTGGCTAGTGTTTCATTAGTACGGATGTGTGACCACCAGGGCGGCGCCGCTAATGCTGGAAATCACACACAGACCCTAAACCGAGGACTCTCTCAAAGTCCTTTCGTGTTAAAAGGTGCCGATTGCCGGAATGTGAACACCAGGAGGCGCTGCAAGCTCGAGTGTCAAGAAATCTCACCTACGCCCTAAACCAAGGACCCGTCGTTCGAAATTCCTACGTGCATGTGTATATAATAAGTATTGCACTATTAAGATTGTGCCGACAAGGAATTCAGTTTTTGACTGTTGAAACAAAATTCAATATTGCGTTTAGTTCGTATTGTGAACTATGTTCTGTAATACTGTTTAATTCGATGTACGGTATTGTAATATTTAATAAGTAATTAGGACACCTGATCAAGTATTTGATTAATCCGCGTCATATATTCTTCTTTCACTCCATTCTTCGTTAATCCGCTCTATTTCGGTACTTTCCGTATTGTGAACGCCGATTACTAGCCGATCTGCTGTTGCACCGGGCGGCGTATTTCCTTTTACGTGTTCAATAGGAGGCATCATTGCCTCGAAACCCGCACGGGTTTGTAACGCCATTCTCCTTCCAAACCCGTGTTCAATATGAGGCACGCGTCCTCCTACTGAACACGGGTTTGTAACGCCATTTCTCTTTACAAATCCGTGTTCAGTACGAGGCATGCGTCGTCCAATCGTTTATAATTACCATGCGCATTCATTGAGCACTACGGATCCGTGTTGGTTTCGAAAGATTTTTATTTTTTAACGCCCTAGTGGACTTTTACATGGAATTTTAGTAATTGTAAGAAAACAAGACAAATGGATATAATTAAATTTAGTGCAAATCAGTAAAATATCAATACGATGATTCAATATATAATACTGCTCTTAGCCTGAAATGATAAATAAAAGAAACTATTTATTTATTAATATAAACGCCATAATAGGCTTTAACATTAAAGTGATACATTGTTTTATAAGTATGCAGTGGTACACAGAAGGGAAAAATTATTTTAAGTATTAAGGACAAAATAAGAATGTGAGTACTTAGAAATATTATCGCTGAAATGATACAGTTGTTTTTAGAAGTACACTGAGATAATGTTGAAAGAAAATAAAAAGAACTATGTACTTTTGTTATTTTGATTGATTAATATAAGACATAATATAAAACAAAGTATGTATGTATGGAAAATCTAGTATTTAGATACAGGATACAATTATTTAATGTGGGTTACATAAAAAAAGAAAAAATATGAAGTACTCATAAGGTAAAGAATGTTATAATAATATAGAACATTTTATGTAATTCCTTGGGCCTCGACAGTATTTTGTGAGAGGTTTAAAATATTGCCGTTTTGTAATAAAATCCCAATAATAGAATATTTCTAAATATATACGAAAACTAATAACTGTTTTGGAAAGG
This sequence comes from Hesperophylax consimilis, assembly GCF_061612785.1. Lineage (NCBI taxonomy): Eukaryota > Metazoa > Arthropoda > Insecta > Trichoptera > Limnephilidae > Hesperophylax > Hesperophylax consimilis. The sequence goes on along the minus strand of NC_142861.1, from coordinate 5,981,916 downwards.
TTATGAAATGTCCTTTCAAATTTTATAATTCAAAATAAACATTTAATTTTAAAAATATAAGTATTTTGCATGCCAGCATAAGGAAGTTTTAAAAATGACTCATCTTACGATTTTTGTAACTAAAATTACTGATAATGAAAAAAAACGCACCCTTATTGTGATAGACTAATGTATTATAAACGATATTGTCATCTCAGTTTTTGTCGTGCCATATAAAAAATAATCAATATAAAATGCTCAAAGTACATAATTATTTTTTCAAATAGCGTTTAGAAACTTAGGATTCGTTTATGTTGGACTTCTTAATTATTTTGCGGTAAATTTTTAGATTTTTTTATAAAGAGTGATTTTTTCTCTTTTTAACACCGTTAAGATCATATCCTAACCATTAACCATGAAAGTAAGGGAGATACAACGATTTCTGAGAGACATGAGACATGAAATTAAAAATTTGTAAAAAAGGTGACTTGTTTTTAAGTAGAATAGATCAAAATTATTAACCTCAAGTATATCTATTCATACATTCGCATGTTTATAATTGAGTATTGAGATTATTATGAACTTTAAAATTATATTTGTTTGAAATGTTTAATCAGGTATTGTTAAATCAAGGCTATCAGTTGTAATAATAATTTTGGATTAAAAATCATAATTTTGGAAAATCATAATTTTGAATAAATTATAACATAAAAAAAGTAAGTGTATGCTCACAATTTCTGCGTTATAAACCAATAAAACAGAATAAATAATAATTTTATTTACTCGTCAGGTATATAGCATTATAATAGAGATTAAAAAAATAAAATATGACGAGTTGTACCTATTAAAAACCAAGGATAGAAATAAAACTACATTCAAAGATGTATACGTTATGTGAGGTAATCTACATAACTAGGTACCTACAAATAAAAACATAATAATTTTTTTTTTTTAAATCAATATTTTTTGGCAGGAGGTTCATTATCATCAATATTTAATTCAATTTTGTGAATACGTTTTCTCTTGATCAATTAAGACTTGGCTGGTCGTCCTGATTGAATCCTTCCTGTAGCCGCATGATAGACCCTTTCTTTGCGGCGAGCGATCGATATAGGTTAATGTACATTAATTTTTCGAGATCTTTGCCGGCTATTTTTTTTCCACAATATATATATTTATATTTTTTTTATTTTTATAGTAATACCGCACAAGAGTCCCAACTGCTCCCGTCTGGAGCCAGTGAGACTATGGTATCCCCAATTGGAGTATGTTGTGAGGCTGAGGGTATTGGGGAGGGGAGGGAGATGGGGAAGAGGAAGGTGGGGAAGTACCTGGCTATTCAGATCTGGTCACCAAACACGGCTAAAGCCATTTCAAGCAACGTTTCAATTCTGAATGGTGGTCTTACACCAGGGCGATACTGGTAGTATCTTCCACTCTGGAACGTGCCGCAAATATACTATATATTATTTAAATTAATTAATTGTGAAATAACACAAATTAATCAAATAAAATTTATTTGCGCACGCCGGGTTCGAACCCGCGACCTTCGGATCTGTAGTCAAAAGCGTATACCACTAGACCACGCCGGCATAAATGATAGTATACTCAAATTAAGCTTTGACAAATCACATCCAAACTTGGTGAGAATTTTTGTATGTTGAGCTTTTGAATTCCTTTCCAAGATATTAGTAATTCTTTGCCACTGGGCTTGAATATTTCAGGCCAACAGCAGTATTATATATCAAATCATCGTATTAATATTTTAATAATTTACACAAAATTTATTGCATTCATTTGTCTTGTTTTCTTACAATTACAAAAGCCCACTAGGGCGTTAATAAATAATAAATACCTAATAAAAAAGGTTTCTAGATTATGCGTTTTATTGCCCATCCTTTACATAATAATTTACACATACAAAAAATGTCTCGAAACAAACATGGATCCGTAGTGCTCAATTAATGCGCATGGTAATTATAAACGATTGGACAACGCATGCCTCGTATTGAACACGGATTTAGAAAAAGAAATGGCGTTACAAACCCGTATTCAGTAGGAGGACGCGTGCCTCGTATTGAACACGGGTTTGGAAGGAGAATGGCGTTACAAACCCGTGCGGGTTTCGAGGCAGTACTGCCTCCTATTGAACACGGAAAAGGAAATACGCCACCGGGCGCGCGGGTGGAGGGGTGCATTGCCTGTCGGGTGTCAGCCGTAATGATCTCTTACCAAATTCATATATTTAGATAGGCAATTCAATTTTATTTTGAACCTTTTTTTAAGTTTTCTGCAAATTTATATTTTAAATAAAATATTTAGCAATACGATGAGGCGTATACTTTTGTTGCCTGTTCACCGAACGAGCGAACGTTAGGACGAGCCGCGACGCTTCCAAGATACGTGTAAGAAATTCGTTCCACACTATTTCGGGGACCCAAGACCTCCAAAAACTATAGACCACTAAATCGAGGACCTTCCGAGATCCGTGTATTTTACGTATGTGTAATCCTGAATACGTGGACAGGCCTCGGATATGGGAAGTCCTCAGTTACCGGCTGTGTATTCCGGTTTTTTGAGGACCGTTTTCTAGGTGCTTACCGGGTGTATGATGAAACCGAATAGACAGCAACGATCACGATTAACTTGAGTATACGTATAAGTGGAGAATACATGTCTACTTTATATAATATAACAGGACCTCGAATTCGGGTAGCCAGTTGAAGTCCTCGAAATCGGGATTGGACAAACAAGGGTGTGTGTGTGTGTGTGTGTGTGTGTATATGTTTGTAAATTAAAAAAAAAAAAAAGAAAAAATAGAAACTTCTCTAAAAAAAAAAAACCAATCACATTGATCTCTATAGATACATTTAACAAGTTAAAAAAAAACTATATTTTAAACACCACTGTTTTATCCTTACACTATAATACCCACGCTCAGGCTTCGCCTTTGTGGGATTTTTTTGTTACTCTTTCATTCTATATCACTATGTATGTACCTGAATTGTATATGTATCAAAAATTTTGTTAATAAAAAAAAAAAAATAAAAAAAAAAATTAAAAAAAAAAAAAAATTTAAGTCACATTCACTCTATGGCCATGTCCTTCCCTGGTGTTATTTATTCATTTATATTATTCAATCGCCCATAGGACTTACATGCAATGAACTACAACTTTTTTTGAAAAATTACAAAGAAATTACCTAAATATAGTAGAGTTAAACAAAAAAATAGGTAACATAAAATAGGTACAAATAAATATTGTCATAATACATAGACATATGAATATTAGTAGACCTGCCCTAAGTGATTAAAAGCGTATTATTCCCCACTCCCCATACCGGTTCCATTGGAGCCGGCTGGGCTCGCGTATGGCTTCCCGTGAATCTTGAGAATGTGACGTCATCATTCTTGTTCGAACTAGCGTCGAGCTATGGTCGAGGCATTTTATGAAATAACACGGCAAAATAGTGGCTTGTGATATGAAAACTTGTAAAAATAGATATGAAAAAGAGAATAAACCCAATTGTCGTATTACATTCCATATGTAAGCATCATTTTAAGCTTATTCACGTCGTATAATATGAATCACTTGTAGAAACATATACTATCACATCGAGCCAACATTGGTCGAATGTAGCGATTCTCAAATGTGCGCATCGTCGTGCTGGGAAGTAAATTATGAACACTTATAAAAGTGTCTTAACTAAATACGTAAACAAAATATTCGACTCTGAAAATAGAAGAAATTTTTTTTTTCCGAATTTGCACTTCGCAAATTTGTTCATAACGTGGCGAGTAATTTGCGCTCCCATGTAAAAATGTCTATTCATTCAAAAGCAGATTTTACTTTTAAGAACTAAATGGTGATATTATAATGCGAGATGCCTATATACTGTCAGATTGATTTATTGACGAATCACAGACAGCTTTACCCCCTTCGTTCTTCAACAGTTGATTTTACCCCTCACCTTTAATTTCTAGTCTATATATTCATAGGTCTGTGTCATAATAAAATATTCTGCCAATAAATATCCTACAAATCAAAAATGAATAAGTTTGTTGTTAACAATAATGTATGCTTCTTAAAAGATGGTAGAGCAAAAATAAATTACATTTAATACTTTTGTGCGTCAAGTTAAAAGTATGTTCCAAGTACATCGCTCAACACTTAGTGCTATTTTTTTCGCTTCTGGGAACAACTCGCATGGTATCACAGAAATCATTGTATCTTCCTTACTGTTGTAGTTGTAAGAATGTTATAAACGGTGTTAAAAAAAAGAGAAACCGCGCTTTATATTAAAATCTAGAAGTTACCAAATAACAATTAAAATCTGCATCTTTATGAAACTAAAGGTACCGAGCACAATTTGAAGACTTTTTTTGAGAATTTTTTATTATATGAAACGACAAAAAAATGAGGTAAAAAAAACATTTGTAATACATTTGACTAATAAAATAACCGTATTTTTTTGTTATTTGTAATTTGTGTTACAAAAACGTGAAATGAACCATTTTTTTATTTTTTATGTTTGCATTCAAAATTTTAACATTTCTTAAAATATGCGTTTATTTCTAATAATAAAATCTGATAGCGTATTTTATCACCTCTCGAAAACAGTATTTAGTTTTAGAATATGTTCAGAAATATTCGATTTATATGGATTTTATTGCAAAGCGGAAATACTCCAACCATCTAACAGAATGAAAAGTTAAATTATATAGATGAAAAAAAAAATTAACAACGGAAATATATACCAAATTAAAGAGGAATATTATAACAATTAACATGTTATATAGGTTTTAGTAATTTATTTATTCATTTTCGGGAAATCGACATTTAATCAGTTTGCACATAAGTATTATATAGTATAATAAAAACAATTATGGATTTTCCCCGTGTGACTTTAACTGAGACAGCAGAATATGTAATAAGTTATTTAAATATGCGAGAAAGGAATATGAATTGAACAATTTATACAAAACAAAAGATTATATAAAACGAAAAATTTACAAAACCATACATTTATAGCCATGGAGAGAGGTTGTATATATAAATCAAATCATAAGAGAGATATAAACAATAAAAACATAAACATTATTCACAAACCATCAAAGAAATATTATTTTATGGACCTCTTGTATTTGGTAAGTTCGCAACTGAAAATATCAACCTTAGATAATACGCTATTATAATTATTGCAAAGTCTGTTCAGGCAAGCATTCTGCTTAGAGTTCGTAATGAAAAACATTAGAAATATCAAAATCGAATAAAATTAAAAATAATCGCCCACTTTAAAATAAACAGTTAGTATTAACCAACAGTCCAATTTTATAGTTGTTTCCTTTAAATAAAGTTTTTTTTGTTTTCATTTGTTTAACGTCAAGCCACAAAGTGTTTGTTTTCTAGTTAAATGATATTTAAAATCAATACTGTGCAAACGTTGTATAGGAGAGTGCCAAGCATAATTAGAATGAGGTATACCTTTCATGGAATATGTTGATGTCTGTCTAGTAATTCATTTAAATAGGTATAGTAAAATATAATCTAGATATTATGTAGATTTATTAAGTACAGGAACTTACAACAATTGAACGTTTTAAGCCAAAGGCCCATTTTCATGTGAATACCGCACCAGAAACCCAACTACATTCCACTATCCAAAGCCAGTAGGACTACGGCATCCCAGATCGTGATAGGTTGTGAGAATGAGGTAAGGAGATGGGAAGGAGAATGTTGGGAAGAAGATACCTGACTATTCAGATCTGTCCACTAAAGGCGCGCCATTAGCCCTACCTCAAGCAACTTTTCGATTCTAAATGGTAGTTTTTACCTGTCTACCTTCCATTCTGATATTAGGTGACGCTGTATATTTATTTGTTGTTTTATCAATGCCAATTTAGGTTCATATCATACGTACTGAAATCCCGGCGTTGTATGGGATTTACAGAGTTTTTCGAAAACAGATGTAGACAACATTTTACCACTTATTTTGAATGTCAAGTGTACACAATTTCATGTACGTAGTATTAAAATTTTAACTTTAATGTGTGAACCTTTCTCTTGTTTTGAAAGTCAAGTATGCAAAATTTCATAATTCACTTTTATTTAAATATATTTAGTGTATATAGATAAAATTTTGTGTTTCGCTTTGCACATTTTTCTCAATATTACAAAGAACGCTGTAAATTATATTCCTGGTGACCGGATAGATCATCACAACGATAATTTATCACATCTTTAAAAAGTTATATAAAGTCATGGAAAGTGATGAAACAAAAACTTTATTAACTGGGTTAAGTAGGTTAAGTTAGGTTAGGTTAGGTTAAAAAAAATATATATATCGCTTCTAATGACTTTATATCACTTTTTAAAAGTGTGTTGAATTGTCACTGTGTTGAGTTATCATGGAACCTACATTCCTAATGAAAAAGTTTATTTCCAGTAATAATACCTAACCAGAGGTTTCCAGTACGAAGAAAATTATTGTACCTCCGTTATGCGGTGTAACAATACGTGGTTTACTTTAGCCATCCCCTTTTCAGGCCATAATAATGCTGTATGGCAGTTGGTCAAGCCTTCAACAACCCTTCAGGAAGGCTGCGCTCCTGGTTCTGAGACGGATGAACCTTACAAGTAATTAATGAATTAAAAATACAGGGAGCTAGTAATTTATTTTAAATAAGAACAAAGCAATTTGGACACCGGCCAAGACACAAATAAATTTGTTCTGATTCTGTTTGCTATTGCTATTTTCGTTATTTTGTCACTAAGATAAATTAAATTAAATTGAATTGTGCTCCGAATGCTGATATTGTTATAAACCCTCTCGGTATTTGGTTTTTCTTCAGCCATTCGATTAAATAAACATCATTCCTCAAAATATTAATACAGAAACATATGAACTGCTTCCTGTAGTTTAAAGCCAATGAATCCACTTAGATTGTACCGCTTATCCCACATTTTTAGATTTTATATAATTTTTGCACATTATAGCAAGCAATAGCTCAAGACGTTTTGCAAAATTGACATAATATGCCACAAATCGTTCGAGTGGATATAGGGAATATTCAAACTCGAACAAAGGTAATTTTCGTTTGATTTTTTAAATGCGTATGGTTTTATTGGGAGCCGAAATAATTACGCTACTAAAATGATGGACATGAATAATTGATTGGCATAGCCATTGTTTGGTTGGTACCTACTTAAAATATATAATCTAGATTGTATCAGTTAAAATGGCAAATGAAGTTTCAACACTTCGATTTATTTGATATTTTTGGCAAAACGTTGTTTTAAAATGTAATTTATTTTGATGTTTTTATAATATCAAATTTGATTGAATAAAAACTGGACGCCTACGACGAAACTCGAAATATGATTTTCATCTTAAATCTCGTAATTAATAAATAACAAAAGATAAGTTGTTGTAAAGGTCAATTAATAATTTTGAATTACTTATTAACCCCTTTAGACCTGAATTAAAAATCAACAATAGTAAAAAAATGTTTGATGCTTTTATTTTTTTTCAATACTAATTTATTTATTTATTTGTTAAGACATACACAGTACAATTAGATATTTTTAGTTATTACATAGTTGTAGTACCTATTACGTATGTCCATAAAATATCATTAAGTAATTTCGCCTGAGATTGTTATAAAAGGAAGGAAGTGTGTGGATAATAATAAAAATAATAAATGAATTGAAAACAAGAATTATGATAAGCTCACGAATTGTAATTGACTGTTAATAAATAGGAGTTTTGAAAAATGATGTGAAAATATTTTTGAAATATGTCATGCTAAGAAATTTAATAAGTTAGTTTTGTATGTTAGAAAGGAATCATGAAAGATGTCTAAATGTAGTAATTTTTCGTTATGGGTGTATGTTGTGATTGCGCGAGTAATTACTGAGTTGTTTGCTGCATTGGTATTGTTGGCTTCAATATGAAATAGTGTAGTGTGCCTGGTACGCCTCGTTGGAACATTTAAACCAATGACGGATAGCAATTCGGGACTATCTGTTTATCTTTTTTATCTATAATGAAATGATTGCTTTTTAATGTGAATACCGCATAGGAGTGCGAACTGCTCTTATCCGTCTGGAGCCAGTGAGATTATGGCATCCTCCATCGGGGTATGTCGTGAGTCTGAAATTAGCGGAGAGGGTAAGGAGATGGGATGAGAAAAGTTGGGAGGTACCTGCCAACTCAAATCTGATCGGATCGGATCGGATCGGACCAAACACGGCCAATATCATTTCAAGCAAATTTTCAAATCATTTCAATTCTTCTCAACCATACTCTTCCCCATCGCTTTCCCCACCGATTTTCTTTAAACATTCCCAATATTGGAATGCTATAGCCCTATTTCTGGCAGTTGGTAATTTTAAATTTTAGATCTTACAAATTCGCGCGTGTACCAGATTTGGAATGTTATGAAATCTTATCACAAGTTTATATATTTAAGTTTATCTTATCACTTTTATTGAAACGGCATATGAACAATAAAGCTTCTCTTATTACTGCGCTATTCCTGAATGAGAAAAAAAATTGCCTTAATAAACCACTTCTTATCTCTCACTCGACTGAGAATTTCAAATATTCAAAGCACTTCCCTTATGAAAATTCTCCAGGCACTAAGCTGTCTGCATGCCTTATGATTCCAAAGGCCTCATTTGTATGTAGATATGTATATATCTGCATGAAAAACATTCATATGGTTCTGATTTAATTTTTTTGAAAATTTCGTCAATGTAGAAAAGTCAATAGGTGATATATTTAAAATTGGAAGTAATCTTTTCATATTCAAACAAATGATTAAGTATCTATCCAAAGGTAAAAATAATTTATTGTATTTTACCAGACGATTATTTTTATTCTATTTTTGAAATATCTAATATTCTTTGTTTCTGTAGAAACAAAATAAATCAATTATCTTTTTGTCAAGTTAAGTTACTTTTCGTCATTTTCACGGGTAACAAGTAGATACATAAATAAATTGTGGTCTTTTTATTATTACGGTACATTGCATCTTGCATAATTAAAAAAAAGGATTTTTCAAAGATCCATAGACCATGCTGAAATATGACCCAGTGTGCTTTAGTAGTTTCGTTGATCCAGTAACTGATTGGTAGCAGGGCTAACCATGCTGGGTGTGATTACTACCCGGTTTCGACAAGGAATATTTTTTTACACTTATTTGAAAATAATTTTGGTGATGATACTTATATGCTGAAGATCGTGTACATCAGAAATGTTTTATGATGCTCTGGATTGGCAGTATCTATCAGTGCTAGATTTCTGTATCGTACCAGTATAAATGACCAATGGATTTTTCCTTTATTTCGCCTTTCAATATTATTAAATAATTTTAAAAAATGTAAATGGAAAATAAACATTTTTGACTTTAAGAAAATTATATGAATATTACACATTTCTTATTATGTACCTATATAAGGAAAAAAATTATACAAAGTAAATAATAAACTCATACATACAATACAGAATTTATTAAAACATCCCAAGTACAAACACACTTTTCACGGCAATGCAATAACATACATTTAAACACCATACATACTCACTATGAAAGCAATCCATTGGATACGAGGGGGGCAACATTTATATTTATAATAATTGCCTTCCAGACAACATTAAAAATGAAAAAGTGTAGGTACATTAAAAAGAATTGTTAATTTTTTGCTCAATCGGTATAACTCTGAAAGTGAAAAATATTGTTATGTTATGTGTTTATGTGTAATGTAATTAAAAATGTATTTATTTTAGTCATTTCTATTTATACAAATTTTCTTTTATCTGGAATAAAAAAACTTCAAAAAATATATCACGGATAAATTGGGACTGTTGCGCGGTATTCAATAAAAAATGTTGATAAGTTACAATATATACAAAACACATTATCTACTTTAATGATTGAAAACATTTTATAGTGATTTATTTTTGGGGTTTTAACGTTTTGGAAATCATTACATTGTCCATCATCAGGGCATATATGCAGAGGAAATATATTTTTTGATGTCGATCTTTACAATTAAAAAAGAATGTGAATAACATAATAATATTATACCTATTCTTGATCTTGAGCTTGAGAAAACTTGAGACAGATCAATATAATTTAATATCTCATTTCAGTGTTTTTTCAAAGAAAAACATTTTTTTTAATAGCCAGAAGATATTTAAAAAAAAACTCCTACTATAATCAGTATAAGCTGAAAATGTTGGTGATGAATGATGGAGGACTTAAACCAGCGACCTACTTTGAACAAGTCATCCTCTTATTCCATGTAAAGTAATTTGCTAGTCTTATTGAAAACTAGAAAGCAAATAGGTGTCTACTGTTTGGTGACGTGTCCAAATGTTGTTAAAGGTGAAACAAACAAATTTGTTGTTAGTTTCCACAGGTTTGTAGAACAGTGTAAATGTAAACGACGAGATTTAATGTACAGAAGCTTACATTCCAAGGAAAGCGAACAAAATAATTGGGAATCTGACCTCACTGACCGTAATCCAGGTGAAAACAGTGTTTTGGGGACGGCTAAGATGTCAACAACTGTTTTATTATTAAATGTTGAAAATTTACATTTATTACAATACCAGAGGGAAATTCATGTCAAAATATATTATATTTATTTCAAAATCAAATCAAAAAGAAAACAAAATCAAAAAATAAAATCAGAAAGAAAATAGAAGACATAATAAAACACAACTTCTTAAACAAAAACAATGTCAAAACGAAATAAAGTGGAAACTAGACACTGCATACATACAATAATATTATTATTGGGTTTATAAAAACAGTTTATATTTAAACAAGTTCTGCTGTGTAATTATTATTACGCGTGACAGCTGTTTCGCCCTCTAAAGGCATTATCAAACTGTGGGTAGCCCACTTACAGACGATACATTTATATTATTTCTATGTAGGTATTTTAATTTAAATTACTGATTTCTTAATTGATTTCTGAGTAAAAATGTTAGAAATTATTGATGGTTATTACCCTAGTAAAGTTTTTAAACATTACGCTAATTGGGATAGATTAAGATTTTTCGTTGTTTTTTTGTTTTGTTTTTTAACGATACACCTACCTTATTATTAATTACTTATAAATAATTACAATAATGTACTGTGCACTTCTCTTCCAAACACAAGCTAACGCTTTTATGAAAGAGCAGTATTAAAATCTTTTAATATGTTCAAACCTAATGTAAATACGATTCTGTGTGTAATTACTGCAATAAAAAATGTTAAAATTAAAAAAAACACGATAAAATACGCTTTCAAATTTCTTTATTAGTAATAAAAAAAATATTTTTTTATTTTTTACAATTTTGAATCCAAACATAAAAAAATCAGATTTAAAATTTTAGATTTTACACAAAATTTGTTTTCTGTCACAATAATTACTGATAGCTAAAAATTATGAAAAACATACTCATTTTTAAATTAAGTTGTTTTTTTTCAAATTGCAGTCAGAACATTTGGTTTACTATCTTACAGATTTAAGTATAAAGCGTAATGTTTTCTCTTAAGTCCGTTTAGATAACATTTCTCACCGCAACAGTAATGGAAACACTTTTTTTTCTGTGAGACCATATGAAACCCAAAAGCAATCAAATAAGCCTGAAGAGTTAAGAGGTTAAAAGACTTTAAATTTTCAAGGAATATATTTTTTATTACGTCGGTAGAAATTCGGAATACAGGGTCTTAAGTTTAAAAAATATATTAGACTTTAATGAAGTTTTCGAGAAGGTAACAAGCAATCATTCAGAATCATCAGAATGTATGTTTTAGTGAACACCGTAAAGCCACAGGTTGCCAAACACTTCCTTTGGGAATGTATGGGATTACTCGGGGACCATTTAAGCCCAACTCTCAGGTACAACTTTCAGGAAATAAACATATCTCCATTTGAAAATATTGCACCCGAGTCGGTTTAGACATTTTATACATTCCACTTGTAATAAATATACCTATTCTAAGGTTACTTTTCTGGGGTCAAACACATTGACCTTTTAAAAATCGTTAAAGTCGTAGAAATGAAATTTTGGTTGTAACAATTATTTTTTTTAAATATTTTTATATTTGGTTTCGTAGTTAGGTAAGCTTTGATAAGATAAAGGCTTTGCTAAAGACAACACGAAATTGGAATACAGAATTTCGATGGTTGCTTAGGTGGGTTGTTTCGGAGAATTTGAACAATTCTTTAAATTTCAAAGTTAATTATCAGGTTCTGTTATTATTTCAGTTCTGTCTAGCAACTAGCCTATAATGATATAATAACACAACTTGAATAGAACTTTCGCAAGACCCGAAAATGAACGCTGAAATTCGATGAATTGTTCAAATTGTCCAAAAAAACCCGTTCTTAATATTGCTATTTTCAAAATTTTGTATCTACTATCAACAAAAATATTTTTAAATGATAATATTTAAGTTTTTTATGATACTTTTTTAATTTTTCCAGCATCCCAGTTCGGATCTTCCTCACGACTATACATCTTATAGGATACACCACCTCATTGATCGATCGATAGTGTAAAACGTGCCATGGTCACGTGCAATCAGAAGGATCACCTTAAATCAATGTTTTGTTAACGCTAAAATCATGCCCATAAAATGAATGATTAACTACAGACGACGGTGAAATAAGAGGAGGAGAGACAAAACAGGGGGAAGGGAAACTCACAGAGTGGCAGACGAGGACATCACTTCCGAGAGCCGTGGACTTCAGTCGTGGGAGTCAGGAGATGAGCCGCCGATCGCTGTGTGGGTGATCACCTACACAAAGCGGCAAGGCTGAATGCAGATTTATTCTAAGCGTTGGAGGGTTGAAACAAGCGAGGGACACGAGATAATAAAACCCGAATGTCACGATTTTAATATATGGTACCTTTAACAGAGCTAGTAGCTTCCAGCGTACAATTGTTTATAACTTCAATAATATGCATAACTTTGTTGCCAAATAAATGGTATTTCAGTATAACTTCATATGGTGTTTTCATTTTGATGGTTCCTTGAGAGATGGCCAGAGATCGCTACTCTGAAATTAATCGTCTATAAAATGTCCGCCGGCCTTGCTTATAGTGTTATATATCTTTTTAACACACGGTATTGCGTCTAATTACATAAGCTCACAATTCACCATAATCTTGTTCCCTACCAAGAAAATACAAAGCCTCTAAGTCTATGTCTGAAGCGAGGTAAAATAGTGAGCACCAATATGGGGTAAAAAACTGTGAGCAATGACTCCGTTCTATTTGTATAAATTAAATTTATTATAAATTCAGTCAATTTTAATGATTCACCACTTCATGGAAAATAAGAATCTAGAAAATCAAAAAATATACATCAAAATTATCTTCGTTTATACATAGTGATGGACGGTGACCGGATGAATCATCAAAATGACAATTCATCGCATCTTTAAAAAGTTATATAAAGTCATGGAATGTGATGAAACAAAAACTTTATTAACTGGGTTAAGTAGGTTTGGTTAGGTTAGGTTAAAAATAAAATTTTCATCGTTTCTAATGTCTTTATATCACATTTTAAAAGTGTGTTGAATTGTCACTGTGTTGAGTTTTCATCATGGAACCGTGATGGACACTGTCCGACACATTGGTTAAAGAAGGAAGTAGGAACACGGCATAATACCCCAATAATAAATCAATAAAATAGTTATTTTATTCGGTTGATGACTCGTATACTCTAATATCAATAGGTATGGTGAACACTTCTTGCATCAGTAAAGTAACTTTCGGATATATAGCACCAATGGTTGAATCTTTCTTGAAGTTGAACCATTCCCAGCAGAAAAATAAACTTCACACATTCGCTTCAACCTGTACATTTTCTCCAATACGTGGAACATCTGCAACATAACCATTGTTTTTTATTAATCCCAACGTCGCCAAAATATTTCGTAGGTGTGGGAAACTTGTTCCTGCCAAATTTTAAATGGCCGACCCACATTTGTTTATTCATCCTCTTTCGCTTCACAAATCAGCTTTAGTATTCTGACGTGTGAAATTGACTCCATTTATAGAATCCACCCATATTTTTAGTTTCTAAAGTGGAACCAGTCGAATGTCGTTATGACTTCTAACACTGAAATGTATAATGTGGTTATGAATTTCAGTTCTGAATAAATTATATTTTTGCCATTACGCTAAAATTAACTATTTTATACTAGTCCATGTGAGAGGGTTTACGTGATGTTATCTTTCTGGTATCTTATGTCTTTTTCGTTTTCATCCAGTGGCGGCACGTGACTTTTAGTGCTAATATTAAAAAAAAATGGTATTGTTGTGATACTTAGGTTTTCGCACTCTATCACACTTTAAAGTAACGAACCGCCACTTAATTAATTAATTTTTATTTATCATTTAATTAATTTATTTTTATTCTATTTAAAAATAATACATGGTAGCCCCACATTTATAACTAATCTCTTTAACTCTTTAAGTTTTTAAGTTCTAAAAAATATTTAATGTTAATTTTTAAAATAATATTTAAACATCTGTTTCGCTGAAACGTTATTATTTGAAATTCCCTCTATAAAAAATACAGTGTGTGGCAAGCCTACGCACGACGGAAGTGAAACTTTTAGTATTCTTCTCTCTAAACCACAATCAATTACGTATTTCACTCGTATTACACTCATCGCGCAGTGCACGAAGCAAGCAGCTGATGCCTGGCGTGGCGTCGTTGGCTAGGAGGAAAAGAGAGAAGAGAGAGAGAGAAAGTTCGTCAGTGGCTCTCTCACCTCAGTTAGCGACTACGGTGAGAGAGCGACAGTGAACGGTGAGCGGTGGTAGGGGTCCCGTACCCCCACCACCAAATGATCACGGTTTTTCGTGACGGTCATGAGTCGGTTTTACTCCGGTCCTCGAAAATGCATGACGCGCGTAAAGAAGTTTCACTTCGATAAATAAAATATTACCACCATTTTTTCTTGTTATGATTTTTTTTAATATAAGCGCCCTCCCTCTAACATTCGATTATCCTTAAACGCTTACTACGGGGCCTTAATGGAGGTTATAAATAAATGAATTTTCTTTATGTTTTTTGAGATTTTCATGGCCAAAATATTATAGTGATTAATTTTTGGGGTATTGATTAGAGGTTACTCTCAGTATCACCCCGGTGTAAGAGCACCATTCAGAATTGAAACGTTGCTTGATATGTGGTAACCAGATCTGAATAGCCAACCTTTCCCTTTCCCATCTCCTTCTTCTTCCCTGTATCATATTTTCACTAGCTCCACGCGGTTAGGACTCTTGTGCGGTTTCACATATAAAAGGCAAATTAATATATATAGATGAATAAGTCTTTGACGAAAAATATTTTAATTTTAATTAATAAAAATCACCTGCCATAATTTGGGTAGCTATAGCACGGGTGGATCATTATTATAAGATTTAACTGCGTGATTACTGTTTAAATTCCTTCTAAAGTTTAGTTATCTGTAGCAGGTTTGGGATAAATTATTTTCTTCTCATAAACGCCTTTTCCGTTCGTTTCCAGGGAGCTTTCATTCCGGAAGCTGTTTTTTCCAGAGTTTTAATTAAAAGTTCGGGAACAAATCACGGGCGGCGTTATAAATTTTAAGTTTTGCGACACAAGTTTATTTTGAACACTAATTCACCTTAAAAAAAGGGGGTGGGAAGGAAATAGAGAAAAGAGCGAGAGAAATATTTAAGGGCAGGCATTACCGAAACCTTTGGAAATCCGAAATGTTTTGAATTACATAGCGGTGAATTCAATGCATTTTCTTGATTGTGAGAAACAAAAACAAAACACCTTTAGTCTTAAACTTTTACTTTTTTTACAATATTTAATAAACGCCTACTATCATCACAATGAGCGAAAAATATTGATTGTGCAATGTAGGAAACTTATGAAGGACAGAGACACATTTGTAAACTCAGCCACTAACTCGACATATTATGTCTGTAGATAAGAGTAATAGCCATTGAGGTATAAAGATGGAACCAGTTTTAGCATTTGAGGTATGGGCCACGCATATCGGTTCATTGTCCACTGTGAAATATCACGGGTATCAGTCGGTTAGAAGCGAAGGTCCCCGGCGATAACTTTTAAATGCCTATATGCACACTGAGATATTGTACCAGTCATGCTGAAAAATATAGGAAAAGCAATGGAATAACCTCTCATCGGTGAGTAGGGTTTTACCATAATCAGTAGTCGTGTAAATTGACTTATTAATGTAAAAAACTAGCGGATCGTTTGCACGGCGGCGCTCGGCCGCCGGTCGCCTTCGAATCATGCGCGGTTGGAAGGATTCGGGCGACATCTACAGCCGCCACCCACCCCCTTTCCTACTTTCACACTGATAATGCAAGGAATTTAGACGCTATAACTCTATGGTCATAGTAGTAAATATTATTAAACACTTATATTAAAAAATATGTTTTTAATACTATTATAATAACATGCTTTGTATGAATACAGTGAGAACAAATAAAATTATATTTTATTATTATATTTCCTTACTGGCTAAACTAGCTTACGACATCTTGTAGCAAGTAGTCTATGACTTCATTTTAAGTATGATGAAAAATAAAATAAAAATATATTATTTATAGATGCATTTTATTGAAATAATAAAAACAATTAAGAAATAATGTTGAATCAATAAAAAAGTAGTAAATAAAATTAATGCACATAAAAACATAATTTAAACGTTATGTTTTATACAGTGATTTAAAATAATTGAATGGCTAACCATAAAATTAATAAGGAAAAAAAAAATAAACAGTGAATTTACACAGAGCAGTATTGTGATATACACTTAGTGGAATTTAATTCTCGGAGACATGGGATGATTAGGTGTATTAAATGCTGTAAATGATGTTAAGTCATCGTATAGTTAAACATTACACACGTTTTTATTATTATCTATTTTAGGAGATTGCTTCAGAGGTTTTAATTTTTTTTTATTGTAAACATGTATCTAGAAGTGTACATGCTTACGGTCACATGGACACATTTGACCATAAACATGTATCTGGAAGTGTACATGCTTACGGTCACATTGACACATTTGACCATAAACATGTATCTGGAAGTGTACATGCTTACGGTCACATGGACACATTTGACCATAAACATGTATCTGGAAGTGTACATGCTTACGGTCACATTGACACATTTGACTATAAACATGTATCTAGAAATGTTATGCATTACATGCTTACAGTTACATTGACACATTTGACCGTAAACATGTATCAAATAATGTTGAACACGGATCAGAAAATGTATAATGTTTATACGAATTGTTTATAAGTACGTAATTCTTCCATTTACTTTCAAAAATACGTTACCGACGCATCCAAATTAATATTGTTTGAAATGAGTAATTGTTATCACAGAACGGTATGAAAACATAAAAAATTTTATAAATAAAAAACCATTTAATTATACGCAACACCTGAAAAATAGTACAGTTGCGAATGGGCAAGCTATTATGAGTTGAATAATTAACACGGCAAGCAATTAAACGGGGTATATTTTGAAGTTAATTTTAAAACCTCATTTGAAAACTTGAAGCTTCTGTTATATACCAGTAAAAATGATTTATTTTTATTTTCAGTAAGCAACGACTATTTTAATTTCAATAAGCCTTCCTTTGCAAAATCGCTCCCAATTCCAAGAACCAGAGCAGCAAATTACATGCATTTTCGTTTTATTCAAATATTAGTTTCATATGCATTAATATTGCATGTGGTTGTCGCGCGTGCAATATGCGCTGTCAGTAATTAGGAATTAGGAATTGCAAAGTAAATATTTCATAACATAAATAAATTGAAGGCTTTCAGTCATGCATGATATAAATTATGCTCAATTTAACTATTTCTATATTACTGTTGATAACATAAATGAATTCGACTAAATCGACATCAATTTAAAAAAAATATTGTTAGATCAGCAGTATTTATTTGTAAAACATTGCTTAATAATTTGACGTCCTGGTGAAGAAAAATGGCATCTCTTTTTTTTTTTGTAAAAAGAGTTATGTTCATTTTGTGTACCGCCAGTACAAATATCTTAAGTAATTTTTTTTTTTAAGGTGGTATATTTTTATGGTTTTTGAGAAATCGACCTAAGAAGTACGATATCTTCACATTTAATACCTTAAATGTTATCTACACAAAAATACGTTAAAAAGTGACATATCCCTTGTAGTTACTACTTTTTAGATTTGTACATAAAACATGTCCCTTTCTAAATATGTATTAACGGATTTTCCACCTTTTTTGGTATAAACGCTCACTAATGTTTCAAGCTTGTTCCAGCTTACAATCATTTTAATTATTGTTTCTTGTTCATTATTAAACAGTAACGCGCGGGAGTTGGGTGTGTTTGTTTCGGTTTAAGCTGATTTCTACTAAACAAATAACTAAACCATAGTTTACCTATGATAAATTTACCTTTGAAAAAACAAAGTTATTTAGTTTTCCCAATGATAATACTCTTACATTCCAATCCCAATCAAATGTATTTTATGTGTTTATGATGAATCATAAGTATTTACTATATCACGTTAAGTCAAATAATCTTGCATTAAAAGTTGCAAGTCCCCTTTGAAAAGGAGCTAATTTTTAGTTATGTACGTCACCGCATACCCAATTTCTACCGACTTATAAAAAGTTAATGTTTTTAAATTCCAAAAAAGTTTAAATAATTTTTGAAGATAATGTTATGCCGAACTAAAATTATTAAAAACACATTTTGTTATGTTATTTAATATGTTATATGCATGAAAAAAATCACAGTGTATCTTTAAATGCAACTTTAGAATTTGTCGAGAGATTTTTGCTCTATTTCAAACGAGGTGTTTTTTATAACATGTTTTTACCATTTTCGCTAATATTTGTATTTGTCTCCCTTTCAACCTATCTTTGAACGTTTATTTAAAAAATGTCATTTCAATCTCAAAAATTGTAATATTCAGTTTATTAAAAAAATGTCTTTATATATGTACAGAGAGCATTTTATTTTGCCAACATTTCCATTTTTGGAGAAGCCACTCTCTTTTTAAGGACGGCATTAATGGGAGCCTCACCGGGTTATCTCACAGCAACTATTTAAGACACAATATTTTGAGATTTTCACGGATCAAAGTATTGTTAACATGATCTTCATCACAACCTTGCAATGTCTATCCCCAGGTAAAATGCATTCATTTGCCCTGATTAAGGACACTGGAAGGCAGTTTGAAACAATGGCTAAAGGAAGGAGCGCTGGAAGGTTATTTTTAAATTTTTTCCTTCAAAAACAATTACAAAAAAATTCTTTCACATTTCATCACTGGTCAGTCAGCTGAGTAATCGCTTAACCCCTCATATCGACCCTAGCTGTCCAATACCTACTGATTCACTATGTTTTAAGTTGGAAACCAAAATTTTGATAACATTTTTACTCCAAATTATGTCAGAAATCACTGGTTGAAGTAAGTCAACTACGCCTCTTAACACCATGTATATAAAGCTTTCCCAAACCATAAAAAATAATAAAAGAAATTAATATTAAAACCTATGTGAAAACATAGACGAGACAACAGAGTGATAATAAAAAATATGAAGACAATGCAAGAAAAACTAGAAAGTAAATATTAAAAAAGATTTAAGCCAATCAGGAAATCCTGGTGAGGAAGATTGTGAAAACTGTTACATTATTTTCACATCACGTACAAGCTTTGCAAAGAAACTAAAAAAAAACAATCTGTGTCGTCATTCCATGAAACAAAAATATAGGTCTATAATTAAATCAGTTATGTAATGAGCTTTCGAAACAATTGCTCACAGTAAACTTAAAACAAATAATGATTTAATGTTATTGAAATGGCGAAATAATTCGCTCAAAGCTTTTAACAATTTAGATTATGACGGGAAAAAACATCAAACATTGGGTTAACATTAAAACTGTTCCGGGCCGTTTTCCATTGAAATTTGACCTTCGAGTGGAGATCTTATCAATTTCGAAAGCTGGTTAAGTGTCGGGTTGATAAGCCTTAATGATGTATTTAAAAAGTATGTATCTAACAAAGTTGTGCCCGATTTCAGCGCTTAGGATTTTATTGGTTCTTGTTATTGATGCCAAGAAACTGCTTGGTGCCAGTGAGGAGCGGGAAAGGGGGTTCTGATTTTTGGAGATTGTTGAGCGTTTAACCCTTAGGATACGACCAACTACAATAGCAGTTCAATGAAATCATGACTACCTTCAGGTGCACTGCAATGTGCGTTCTAATGTGCTAAGTTTTAGAAGTTTTGAACGCGTTTCACTGTTTTCCATAAAAAATTCTAAGTAAAACGTTGACATGTAGATGTCTGTCAATTATTTCAAATATAATTTTAATATTATATTTGTCTTCGAGATAATTAAAAAATATTGGCCTTCTTCTAACGGTTAAAAAATGTGTGGGAAAGGAAAGGAGCTAGAAAAAGATTCAGAAGTGCAACGATATCCAGATCAAGTAAATATTCGGAGATTTTGACCGGTCGGTGGCCGAGTTGACATCGCGCTTGGGTCCCACTCGGGCGTAGTGTGTTCAATTCCTCGGCTGGCTAAGTCCTCCATCACAACACAAGCAACATTTTCAGCTTACTGTGGTGGTAGTAGGAGATTTTCAAATATTATCAGGTTATTCGTAACCCGGGAATGTTTGTCTTTCTTTTTAAAGAAAAAAAAATCATCTATTTCAAGTAATATATCGATTCTGAATGGAGATTATCGAAATATTATTTCTGTCGTATTTAAAATATGTAAGTTCAATATTTTCATTAATAATTATTGATTTCCAAAATGATCTTAAACTGCACATTCCAAAACGGTACCAAATGGCTTTAACGTTATTATGATATACCATTAGAAATAAACACATATTTTTTATACCTTAAAATTTTGAATGCAAACATAAAAAGTTTTAAAAATGGCTCACCACGTTTTTTTGTCTAAGCGCTGAACTAAAATTACTGATAATAAAAAAAACACACGTTTTATTAGACATATGTATTATAAACATCAAATTTACCTCCCTTCTTTGTCTTATAAAAAAATAGTTCTTAAAAAATTCACAAAGTTCCATAAATTGGTGTCGAAACTTTTGGTTTCATAATAGTATAAATTTAAATTATTTTGTGGTTATCTTTTGGATTTTAATATAAAGCGAAGTGTTTTTTTCTTTCTAACACCGCTTTAATAATATTTCTCACTTTGACAGTAAAGGAGATACAACGATTTATATTAGACATTATGAGCTGTTCCCAAAAGTGAATAAATTGACTCAATGGATTATTGTTTTTTTCTTTCTTAAAACCGAACAAATTAGCCCGAGGGGTTAAAGGTTCTTCTCTACTTTCCCTAGTAGTCACAATATAGAAAACCTTGATTATTTAATAAAACTGAAAAAATAGGGACCCAAAGATTAACGAGGATATAATAATATTATCAGAAAAAATAGTCTTGTAAAGGAGCCGATAAATACGTTTCAAGTCGCTTGGGTCGGCTGCCAGCCGAGCTATCGACCCGCTGAATTAACGATTGACCTGATGAAGCCGGTCGATGTCTTCCTAGAATATTATAATAGCCAGTTACTGATACAAAATACAAGCTTTCTGTCTATACTATCGGTACTGTATTGTACGTTCAGTGGATTTCTGTTGTATTTTGAGTTATTTCATACAGTAATCACTACAGTGTATTCATATTTATATTTACAATATGTGTGCGACAATCGCGTTGAATATCGACTCACGGGTTAGATTATAATGGTAATAATCTAGGCAGGTATGTGCCTATGTAAATTAATGCTTCATTCGCTGAACCAAAAAGATAGGTATTCGCAAATGTGACTTACGGAAGAGTTGGTTGTGATGTTCGATGATATGGTTCTTTTGGAAGAGCTCGTATGGTGGAGGAATTCACAGGCACTTGTATAAGATTAAACTATTTTTAACTCAGGCTAAAAATCAAATGGACACATCGGTTGTTTTCTCTGTACGGTGTTTTTGTCAACTGTCATTAGCTGAAGTTTTCGCTACGGCGCGGGCGGCATAATTCAACTCAAAGCAACACTGCGTAGATTCAAATCAGTAAAATTTGAATCCTAGCCTCCTTATTGGTTGGATCGGAAAAAGCGTTAAACAATTCAGCGTCACGAAACAGTATGTTCTGTCCGTTCAGTGGATTTCCGCTATATTTTGAGTTAGTTCTTACTGCAGTCACTACACTGTATACATATTTAGTTTTGATTAAATATTTAAAAATTTGTTTTGATAGCATAAATTTCAGATCTCTAAACATCAAATGATTCTGCGACTTTCATGGGTATTACTATGGGTACAACTATTTCACCGATCCATATTTATTTCGATAAATTTGTTGTGATTTTGCTGCACGTTTATTACACAAAATATAGTAAATACAACTTGATTATAACTTAATTACTACAAAAAATAACTTTTAGATTGTAAAAAAATGCTTTAAAGTTTTTTCAATCAAATTTAAGTTTGGAGGATATGAAATACGCACAAATTATTAAAATAACCAAAACTATCACCATTAAAACCAATTTTGTGCATATTTACTTAAAACCCCGATTTTAATAGTTGTCTCCATTAGATATATAAGTTGAAATAAAGTGTTATTTTTAAAAAACTGTTATTTTAACAAGCTGTTAGGAATTCGAGAAGTTTTCATATATTTCACCTATTCCTAAAATAGCACCACATCACGTTTTAAAACTAATACACGTGGTTTGACAAGGTTCTATTATGCACATACCGTAGCAAATAATTGTAGAAATAACATATTTTACCTAATATCGTTAAATTTTAATGTAGGGTTTTAAATAAAAATTCTTACTAATAATACCAACACTGTTAACAAATAAAAATGTAAAAATTAAAGATTTTCACAATCAAAACTGAACGATACTCAGTTGTTTAAGACTTAAGTATAAAAAACAGAACCTTTTTTTTCAAATTGTAGATCTAAAACGCTTTGAACCAATTATTTAAATCTAAATTTTACTCCTAACGTTTCAAAGTGTGTACTTTTTCTTGCAGCCTAAGCAAAAATTAAAAAAATATATATAAATGATACTTATATTTTTTTCTAGACAATGGCTGTTCTATCAATAGAACTACATTATCGCTATCTCAACGTCCAAATTTGGAATTGCCAAACGTCTCCAAACTCAAATAGGAGTCGACGCGTGGGGGAGCGCGTTTGTGGGTACTTCACTTAATATATTCTACAAACATGGAGAAAGGTCACACAATTCAATGTGATTTTACATCAAGTTCTATAAACTGAAGAGATCCTTTCGCCTTATCCATTTCTGACTTACAACAAATTTAAGAGTCGTTTTTTTTGTGAAAACAGAATGTTTTGATTCAATATTAGAAAGTGTACTTTGATATTTGTCTTAAATTACAATAAATAACTAAGAAAAATGCGCTAATAGAACAATTGTCCTGTCAGTAGCTGAGTTGGCATCGAATTTGGGTCCCACCTTAGCTTAGTGTGCTTAATTCCTCGGTTGGCTAAGTACTCTATCACAACACAAGCAACATTTTTCACATTTTCAAATATTTTCAGGTTTTTCGTAACCCGACAATGTTTGTTTTTCTATATTTTTTTAAAATTTTAAAATAGCTCCTCCCAGTCGGGAAAAAAAGTGATTGATTAATAATGAAAATGAATTCCAGTTACTATATCGATTAATATTCAGCAATATTTCTGTAGTAGCAAATATACAAATTGCTTCTAAACATAAAATGATTAAGTTGATTAATTTTTATTCCATTACGTAACGAGGGATTATATTTATCAAAGCAATTATTGGTAATCCATTTACATTTGAATTTTCTCTTGTATGAGAATAGGCAATCTGTTGTAGTAATTCCCTACTTTAACGGTTATTTTAATGGAGTTATTCGACGTAGAATATGTAGCAGATTTATATCATGATATTATAATTACAATTTGTCAATATTTCAATTTTGAGAAGGAGGTACAGCTATGTTATGAAATAGTTAATGATTGAAAATTGTTTGGGATGGTATTTGCTGGATTTAATTACATATTTTTTGTCGAGATAATGTTTTTATGATCAATGAAGACGATACTATTAACAACCCTACAAAAAACTCAAAAAAGGTAACCGTACTTAAACCTAGGAGGTCTAGCACGGATGATTTGATTATGACGAATCTATGGTTAGTTTTAGCTATTTTTTTGAGCACTGTCAGAATATGATTCTGACAGTCGGTTGACAAATTCCAAGGTGTCCGATAAGCTGTCAATATACAAGACTTTTTGGA
Organism: Hesperophylax consimilis; assembly: GCF_061612785.1. Taxonomy (NCBI): domain Eukaryota; kingdom Metazoa; phylum Arthropoda; class Insecta; order Trichoptera; family Limnephilidae; genus Hesperophylax; species Hesperophylax consimilis. The sequence goes on along the minus strand of NC_142861.1, from coordinate 5,957,558 downwards.
TAATGTCCTTCGTCGTGCAAAATAATTGGCTTATTAATGAATAATAGTGAACAAACTAAGCTCTTAGAAATGTAAGAAATCGTATACACGATCCACAGACTTAATTGATTCACCTAAGACGCGATCAATTGATTCAGTTCCAGCTTCGAGAAACAGAAATTCTTAGTTATTGCCAATGACCTCATGAACTAATTAACTCTCTTTTTTGTGTCCAAAAAAAACCTGCGCACTGCAAACATATTTAAAAATTAATATTTAGATTTATTTTGTTACCAACATCGGTATGAATATCAATCATCGCGACCATGCTGGGGAAAACGGTATAAAATCGTCGTTAGTTACGCCTATCGATCCGATATTATAAAGTTATCGATTTCACTGCAGTAGACTCCCAGATCCTCTAATCTAGTATTACCGGGGCCAAAACTCTACCAATTGAGCAACTGCCACATAATTATCGAGTCCGGTTGCTATCGCTACATTTTAATGTTTCTATGTCTATTTTCTATGTTTCATGTTTCACTGAACGTTTTTACTACATCTTAACATTAAATTCAGTCATTTTTGAGTTTATTGGATACATTACCAACAAACCATTTTCCACACACAAAAGAAAACCCTAAAATAATTTTTGTACAAATCAAAATCCGTACAAAACAAATAATGAAAAGCAGGTTTTAATTTTTTTATAATCCAGGCATTGTTGGAGTCCATAATCTGATAGTATTATTGTCCTAGCGTCTGGACGATGTAGGCCCTCTGATTGGTCAAATTTAAATTGTTTGTTTCGGTTAAATTCCGCTAACTTCAAAATTATGACCCGATTTAATACTAAAATAGGATCCGCAGATTTCTTCAAAAGCATCTTTTCTGCTCAAATAATTTTTAGATAATATCGAAGAAAATATGTTTTAGAAAGTTCACAATGCATTGGATTAATTACATTACAGTAAAAATTATCCACAATTACGTTTTATATATTTGACGTCTGTCAAGAATCAGACATTCCAGGGTTCCTTAAAAATGTCAATCCCTCCTTTACCGGCCGCTGGAGTAGTTTTGCTATTGGCCGACAGAGCGCATAAGAGCGATATACAAATACGTACAATTTCATTTATTCAAACAACGGTAATTATTTACGTGAAACTACAGTTTTAATACGCATTTACAAATAAAACAAACATTTGATTCAACTTAATGACAATAAACAACAAGTCTTTGCATGTACGATTTTGAAAAATATTGATATTTAATATTATTTACGTAAATAATAATTTCGCACTATTTGACAGAACACCGACATGAAGTTAACAATACGCGGAAGTATAGGCACTGCCAACTCAATAAAATAACATGAAAGACAATCGGAAGATAGAAACGCTTCGTTGATTGTAAAATTAGTCAACAAATCTCTAATCTGACATGTACTTATATGTTTAATAAAACAATCATTTTGCCAGGTATATAATATACATTATATTAAGGTATTATTCGGAATCGCTGGACATAATTCTTCGGATTTACCTTAATTAATATAAAAGGAATCTGAATGCATTTGGGAATTTTTTAATTTTAGCATTTTAATTTTTAATTACGTAAAATTAAAATTCGCTTTCGTTGTATTGGATGACAGCCGGAATAATTTCTATTGATGATATTTTCTTTTTTTGGTATTCCTGATATGAGTGGCTAGAATTTTTACCATTTACTCTATGCAAATACTAGGTAGGTGGTACTATTTTAGCCAAGCTCGAAAAATAAAATAAAGGTATTTTGGTTTCTTTTACAAGTAAGGAAATATTTAAAAAAAGGTTATTATAGGTTAGGATAGGTTAGGTTGGGTTATGCTAGGTTAGGTTAGGTTAGGTTGGATTAGTATAGTTCAAGTTAGTTTATAGGTTAGGTTAGATTAAGTTGGATTATTATAGGTTAGGATTAGTCAGGTTATGTTAGGTTAGGTAACGTTAGTTAGGTTATTACGGGTTAGGTTAGGTTGGGTTATTATAGGTTAGGTTGGATTTTTATAGGTTAGGCTGGATTATTGTAGGTTAGGTTAGGTTATTATAGGTGAGGTTAAATAAAATAATAATGATAATAATAGCGAAATAAATCATTTGTGTTTTTTAAGTAGGCACTATTTTGCCGGAATATTGTATTACATTATAACTTTTTAATTTACGTTTTTCAATTGTCTCTAGCCGTTCATTTCAGGAATACCGACAAAAGAAAATGTTATCAACATAAATTATTCAGGCTGTTATCCCATACAGCGAAAGCGAATTTTCATTTTACGTAATTAAAAATTAAAAAGCTAAAATTAAAAATTTCCCAAATGCTGTTCGATTCCTTTTATAGTAATTAAGGTAAATCAGAAGGTATTATTTAAAAATATTTCGTATTTTTCCGTGTCCAGCGATTCCGAATAATTACCTATATTAATTTACATTTAGCCATTTAGGCAATTATTCGGGAAAGGTAAAGTTTTAGCCGAACAACTGTCATTCTTATATGCCTAAACTCCTTCCTGTTCCGTGATTTAACAATATATACTCACCCTCTCTCTGTGAATGACCTAATATCTACCTATTAAATATAATTGTTGTTAGTATCACTTAAACTGGGCGAAGCCCAACCAAGTGCCGCCCAAAGGGCCTAGCAGAAAAAAACCCGCGGAGCGGGTTTTTAACTGCTTGATTATTATTGTTGGTTTTGGGTGAAAAATAAAGAAAACAAACACTTAAAAAAGCAAATAAGAGCCTTCGGGGTTCCGCCATTTCCCAATGGTGATTCTGTATCATTCGCGAATATATTTATTATTTTTGGGCACTGAAATAGCTTTGTACGTTGTTTTTTCTAACATTGAAACGTTAATTCGTAGAATCTCTTAAATGAGTAGAAATACACTAGACTTGTATTTTTCTGCTGGCGGAATGATGCAAGATATGCCACAAAAATTATCTAGTTATGCTGAACATATTCTGGATTATACGAGTATATTTACGTGCAATCAAAATTTGTCCAGTTTGGGGTGTGGCAAAAATTAATTTCAAAGCATGGGTTTTTTCCATTGCCAGAAAGTCAATATGCGTCCTGTTTTTTTTTGTCGGGATCAATAATGAATGCACGACTCCTTATAGGTATAAGTAAACTCAGGTATCGATGCAGATGTGACTGGAACAACAGTAGAAAATAACAAACCAGATATTGAGTTATTGATATAAGACAGGATAGATGAAGAAGCAGATTTACAGCAGGTTGAAATTTAAGAGTTGAAAGATAGACTCTAGTAGTAGATGACGATGGTAAAACAGGGTAGCTAGAGATGCGCCTTATGATATGCGCATTGTCTGACTAGATGTGATAGAAGAAGCCAAAAAAATGGCCGGCAGTTCATCTTTATCATCGTTTGAGTTACTAACTGTGATGTTTGCTGAATGCTCTACTTTTTATAATATATATAACTATCCTTATCATAAAAATGAGGATTGGGGAAAAAAGAATAGCTTTAATATATTCTTGACGAAGAACTTTAATCGATATGTTGTGTGTAGAAATAATACAAAAAACAGCGTAAAATCATGTTATATAATCACAATTAAAAAAAAACCTTACAAACTCATAAACAATACCGCCAAAAACTACGATTCACTAAAAAATAACGAATTCATCGACGCTTCTTATTGATAACTAGATATACACGTTACTGTGGCTCAGTCTTTAGAAAGAAAAATAATAGCGCATGTTGCTTTTACGTCCAACAGATAGCGATGTTTTTTTTAAGCTTATTTTTACGTGTTACGTGAAAAAAACACGTATTTACCTGTCACATGTGACATCTATATAATACAGGTTTATTAAAACACACTCGTATTCAAATGCAACATTGTTTCAACATTTCCAAGCAAGGGATGAAGAACTTTCGGAGATTTAAGATTTTGAAAAAAACGAAAATTAACTTTTTTATTTATATAGATTCGAAAATTATAACATAAGCGAAGAAGAATTCACAAGGAATGTTTCTTTTTTAAATACGCCACTAAAAATCACAATTATTTTAAAAATGTCAAACTAAACAGTGCAGAGTCACATTTTATCGCTGGTACAAACTAATTATTCAATAATCCATATTTCTCAAATACGTCACAAAAAATGTCAATATATTGTGGTTTTGACGTAGTTATTTATTTTCTATTTGATCATTTTTTAAATTCCATAGTACTTTTTGAAAATGCCTACTGTTATCAAATGAGTGATAGTTATTATTTTAATTAAATTTTTGTAGTCCTAAATGTAGATCACCTGCAGCTTATTTCAATGGAATCTTATTATAATATTAGCACGTGTTTACTCAGCATTCTCCTATTTGCCAGCGAAACAAAGCGGGGAATGGCTTTATAAATACAACAAATATAATTACGTTTAAAATAATAGCAGCTAAAGTTCTCGCGTAAAAGTTATAATTGATATTATTAAATCTGGGCACTGTACAGTCTAATTTGTATTTTAAACATTATTTCCCTTGGCGACTTTTCTCTTTTCAGAATTTAGAGTTTTGCCTAGGTTACCTTCAACCTACATTACAGTTTTCAGTAGGTACATTAACCCATTAAATAATGATAATGTATTATCAATGAACTCTTGGGAAAACCTAGTTTAGCCCGCAAAATTCCCAATTGTTCCCATATATAATAAAAGTTCCTTGGTGTTACTTTTTTTTATAAGTTTGCAAAAACAAAAAAATATGTTTCAGACGTTTGTATTAGAAAATATTTTTTATGCTGTTTTCATTAATTAAATATTACAATTTGAGGTTTAACTCATTACATAAAGATTTGAACTTGTTACAGTTTAATGTTGGGCCATTGAAATGCTCTGAGACTTTCCAAGAAAAAAAAATCGTTTGAGAAAAAAGCTTTACTAAAATGAAGGTATTAATTATTGCTCCCATTAAAATAGTTAATTTCCTCATAAATTAGTATTAATGTGTCTGCCTAAATTAAAAATAAGGGATATTCGTGTTATATTTGAATAAATTAAGTCTCTATTTTATTTTATACATTGTAAAGCGCCTGGAGAAGCAGTGGAGTTAAAATTAGTTAACTTAAAATTTAAAAATTAGAATTAAAAATAGTGGACAGGATAGACATCTTTGGTCAGTTATTGTATAGATTTTCCTCTGCAGGAAAGTGACAATGAAATTCAGTCATCTGTGCATTAAACAGCTGGATTCATCTGAATTATGTTGTTTGAAAAAAGAGTGCATCACTATTCGTATTTGTTCGATTTACGACTAAAAGATTAAAATATTTTTGTCACGAGAAAGTGACAGTACTTTTTGAATTACAATGTGTTAATTCAATTGATTCTAAATTCTACTTTCTTGAGAGCTTGTCGTGAAAGATCATTATTTCATGGTGCTGATTGCCGTCCGCTGCCGAATTTGGAGATTAAAGAATTGCTGCTCTTCTCAATGCGAGTGATATATTCGGTGAGTTCTCTTTCAAACTTTTTTTTCATTGGGAATTAATTATTCCCTGATGGTCTGTGTGGCTTACAATCCAGACCATCACTAGCGCCGTTTGGGTAATTTCGCATAAACACGGTGCTTTAAAATGAAAAAAACTTTGATTGACGTGAAATATAAAGATTTATTTCAATAGGTAGATATTATTAAAAAAAATGAATAAACATTGGTTGAAAATGTATTGCGATTGTCCTTACATTTTAATCGAGTCATGACATCATGACAAAATGCAAAAATATTAGGATTTTCATCAACCCGTGTTCCGACATTATGATACATGATGATCATGTTATATATTGTTAATTTATTTAAAATATGGTCAAATTATCGTATTATGAAGCATATTACGAACGATTCGAAATATTTCATAGCAAACTATTTATAAAGCAGGAATATGTTCTGAGGAAGTTGGAACACGTAAATTTAAAAATTATAATACTCTCGCATCTCGTCCATTATATTTATTCGGTAAGGCTACCTGCATGAGCACGTGTTCAAATAAATTCTGAATGACTAATATTTTATTAGAAAACAGTCATGCAGTCTTATTTTTAAGAGTATCTTGATAAAAAAATAGCCGAGTTCATTTTTCTCTCTGTTATGGGTATATTCATAATTTGCTTAACGTTAATCAGGAAACCTTTTAATTCGAATCATACGAATCGTAAGGCCTGCAATCTAGTTTTTAACCGGAAACGCCAATAATTTGAAGAGATTTTAAATAAGTTATCAATAGTCCTTTTTCTCAATGCAAGAAGTCAAAAAAAGTTCATCATCTCAAAATCGTGTTTTAGTCAACCTTGAAACATAATTTGATGACTTTCAAAAGGTAACAATTCGGTATTTAATAAAATGTTCAATTTCACCTATAAATCCCACGTAAGTTTCTGCTTGGAATTTATTACCAGAACTACGTAGTTTTAAGGTCTAAAACAGTGTTTGGGTTTCCGCTATCTCATTCGTTATGACTTCGAATTTACTGCCAAAACTGAGAAGTTTGGAACCCTAAACAGCGTTTGGGCTCCCGTTGTCCCATTTTAAAGTTTAACTTGGAAGTTAATGATAAGGGATAATACAAATAAATTCCTTAGACTCGCCAATTGAATTCGGGACTTTCCTAGGACTTTTGATTGTTGAGCCGGGGTGTTTTTGAAATAAATTTATTGTTTATTTCACCTACATTTTATCCCGGGATAAGAGTCTCAACTCATTGGGACTATGTCACCCCCAATTTGGTTGTGTTGTGAGGCTTTACGAAGTCTGAATGATAAGGAGGTTTTGAGGGGTAGCAATGTACCCAGCTATTCAGATATGGTCACATGGCAGAAGCCATTCATTACAAGCAATATCTCGTTCCTTAATAGTAGTCTTTGACCTGAGCAATACTGAGAGTATCTGCAACATCATCAAAAAAATACTAAATTTTGTGGTGCGTATTTCCTGCGTAACTCTGGTTCAATGATGTCGGATTTACTTTCAATTTAAGTATCATTTATACACGTTTTATTGATTATGTGAAGAATTTAGAAAACCGATAAAGTACATGTCTATAATATAATATTTTACAGAAAAGTATTTGTTATTTTTAAAATCGGAACTGATTTGTGAAGAATTCAGACTATCCCGATATATTTAATTGAACATAAATCTGAATACGACGCAAAAGATTGTGCAGTAAAAATATTTACAATTTGAAAATATATAGTATTTCAAATTGTAAATATAAAATAAATTGCATATATATAAGTAAATATATATATTATTACGAGACAATCGTATTTGTTCCAATTTTCGTGATTTTCTCAAGCAAATTAGGATTGTTCAAGCGGGCACTCAAAAAAACTACACTTTTTTGCTAACGTGAGAAACCAATTTTTCCATAAATTCTATGCGGGTAGTTAGGAAAATATATAAGGTTCTCAATGAAAAACGTTATTAAACGTTACGACAGTTTTTAAGTTCTGTATGAAATATTTTTTATTGAAACGCCTCCATTGGTTTTTTAACTCCACCTATAGAATTATATATTTCAAAGAATTTTAAAGATTACTATTAGCAATTTGGTAATGCGAGGCTCACTGAGTGCTTTACCCGTGCTGAGGCCCCCATTTTACAATTAAACGTGACAAATGTATGTAAATAAAATAAAATGGACGGTATTGAAACTATATCAAATTAAAAGAATTCAAATTAAATATATATATTTTTTTAAATGTGAAGTTTGATAAATAAAATAATTAAGGCACTTATAAAAACAATGTAATATCTATAAAAAAAATTGTTCCGGCTGTGTATAATACGTGTACTATGTAAGTTTATTTTTTATTCTACTTAGATATTTGTTTTTGTAATGTAGTTTTTTTGTAGTGAAATGTTTTTGGTTTCTCTCATTTTTTGTGTCGAGTGTAAGAATATTGAATGGTTTTATTGCCTGTTATTTGTGGTTTCTTTGTCGTTTTTATGTTTTGTGTGTACGCTCGTCTAACTGGCCTACGAATGTTAGTTTGTTTTTGTTGAAATTTAGTTTTTTGGTCAAAAATGTACCAAAGTAATGTTTTTTAGTTATTTTTAGACTCGTACGCGGTATTCACATTAAATAAGAAAAATACAATACTCTTGCCAATATTTGGCAAAAAATGGCGACACACAAACTTTATGATAAACGAAGTTTAAAAGAACCGCTACACGATAATCGTACTAAATGTTGATAAACAATCTTCATAATAAAGTACCTAATAAGTAATAACAATGTATGTATAAAGAAAGTGATTCTAATTTGCTTAATATTGCAAACTGATTAAAAAAAATACTCTCATCTGAAGCAAGAGTGTAATATATGATAATAACACCTACAGAAAGATGCTTTAGAGCTCATCATCGCAGGATGGTTTTGTATGAAATGAAACCTTGTTCGAAGGTAGTGATTTTAACCGGGGTGCCAGCGCCCTTTTGTGGGCGTTTTGGAGGTCTGGCAGGGTGTACTTAAATTTGTAGCATTTAGGGGGCGGCGCTGCAGAAGTTTGAGTGGGCATCGTGCCAGAATACAAAAATAAGTTATGCTCATTTGCTCAATTGTTATGTACAGTGCACAAATAACCATCTTAAATAATTGCGTGAAAGATCGCAAGTAAAATATCGCAACTGTGTGGCTCTTGACATGAAAGAGGGAGACAAGATGTGCGCATAATATGTATTCGAATATCTTATTATTCGAAATCGTAGCGTTTTGCGTAATACACTTTAATCAAGAGGTCGATTTTTTCAATACGGTTAACAAACACTATCTAAGGTGACAAAAAATTATAAAGGATATTTCGCATGAATTTTCATATAAAAGCTTACATTGTTTCCCATTATAAAAAACACAATAAACAATTATTCTTTATGATTTCGTCATTAAAAAAAAAACAACATAAAAATAGTAGTGTTTTACCTGGTATTATTTCTTCAAGCTTTTGGATATTTTTCCTTTTTAGTTTTTCTTTTTATATGAAAAGGCAAACAAAATACCTTCTTAGAATTTCATTTCATTATATTTGTGTAAAAAACAAAACAAAATTAAATGATTTAATAGAATCCTTTGCTAAACTTTTTAAGAAATAAACGCCGATACAGTTTATATTAGATAACGTTTCATATTTATTTAAAAAATCTTTTTCTGTAATACAAAATGAAATTCTGTATTTTGAATGCAATGAATATGTGAAAGGAGTATTCTAACCGATAACTAAAATTATGCAATGAAAATATGAAAGCAGTTTTCTGACCGATAACTAAAATTATGCAATGAAAATGTGAAACGAGTATTCTGACCGAAGTTTTTAAATATCCATTTCAATGTTAAAAGGAGTACACAGGATGCCACTTTAATTAAAAAATTTTTCAATTGTGCCATAAGACGAAATATTTCTGAAAAAAGCATCAATGAACTCGGGCAAAGCCGGGTAGAAAATGGGTTTTAAAATTTTATAAACGCAGATAAAATAAATTCCCTTAGTCGTACTTATATAATTAACTATTCTATGATCATATTATTAAGAATTATTATTATTTAAAATTCTAATTTTGGTGGATGGGTACGTGGTGCGTAGTGCGTTAAATTATTAAATTTCAAATATATTTTAGAAGGGCGGTATAAAGCATATGAGACAAGCATCGACCAAGTATTACCTAGACAGGACGTGTGAATTATCACCCTTACTAAAAATATTGTTTCGAGAATAAGATAAAGAAAGTGCATCATCTCGCAGTCGGAAAATTGGAAGAAGCGTTGTTTTCCCTTTTACATGGAATAATTGTGTCTTCCAGCATGTTCCATGAGCGTTGGGAAGATTATTTTTCGATGACGAATTCGAGGTACTTTGCAATATTTTAGGTAGAGGCTTCAACATACTTAATTATTAACAATATATTCAGCTACGTAAACATTACACAAAATATAACCCCATATAAAGAGGCAGCGAATCGATTAAACGAACAAATGATTAAAACCTCATGTTTTCTTTCTTGCAAAATAACTACTTCAACACTTTTGCCACAAATTGGACGATCTAAGAACGTTTTTAGAAGCTTTAACAACAATTTGAGTTGTTCAATTCATCTTTATATTTATCCTGTGACGCGATGCCTTTCAGGCTGGCTATTGTCCGATAAAATTAACAAATTAAAACACGAGATTAAGCGATAACTCTTTGCACTATTTTATATTGTGAGGAACTTGCATTTATATCTATTATATTTTCAAAGCAAGGCATCGAAATTCAATGGGAAGTTGTCTTATGAAATCACTCTCAGGTGGTGTAATTTTTAGATTGGAGTTAGGTATAATACATAAAATCTATTGTTATTATATATTATCGATGCAGACAAGACTTGGTAGGCATGTCACAAAGTTATTTCATTATTAATTATTGATTTGAAATGCGTATATGTATATTTTGTTTAAAAGTTTTTTTTTTTTAATTTTTATTGAAACATATAAACAAGGTTACAATTTTATAACAATATAAACACCAATATTTCAATCACTCTCCTAATAAAGCAGCTGCTGTTTGACAGATAATTATTCAATTATTTTATTTATATAATGACATTGGAAAGATGTGGTAATTTTCAAATTCGCTGACATTCGAAAAAAATTTTTTTTGCAATAATGCAATAAAAATGCTTTTTTTGATGAATTAAGTATTATATCGTGTATTTTCACAGGTCTGCGCTAGTAAATAATACATCACTCATCCTGCCCTGATGATGGACACTTTAATACTCTCCGAAACGTTGAATAAAGAATGAGGTAGCACAACACGGCATTATATCTCAAAAAATAATTTATAGTTTTTTTTTTAAATCTAGGGTTTTCATGAAAAAAAAAATTTCGAAAAATTTATTTAAATTTATAGTTTTTCTTTGACGATCATATATCACGCAATTTTGATTGAGGACTAAATTATATGCTTTGTACATACGACTAAACTTTTATGAAATAAATTTAAATTGATAATAGCGGGTAAGAAAAATTCAATTGAATTATTGACAAATAATCTGTTTAAATAAAAACGAATGTTTCTTCGTTTGTGCCCTTTAGACTCCAAAACGACTTGTATCACTAAAAAATTCAAAGTTTGTTCTTATTAGTGCCATGAATGTTCAAAGAGTAGTTTGAATTGTAGAAGTAGTCGGTGATGCCCGAGGAATACTTTATGCATTATTACGCGGGAAATTGATTTAAATTATAGTCGATCTAATGAAGTTTTTTGACACTAAATAAACGAGGCATGCGCAACAATTTTTTAAGCTGAAAATAGTCTCGGAAACATTCTCAGGCTTTTCAACACACCTGTGATGAAAATACTAAATATCTTTTATGTTCACATACGTGAACGAAGAAAGATGTGTGAATAAGAAGTAAATATTTGAAGAAGTCGATGACTAAAAAAAAATTTGTTACATTTCCTATCCTCTGTTATTATTTCATCATTAAATCTTTTTGTACACCCTGTCTGTGGGATTTCACTAAGATTAAGTTGACGACAAAAAAAGGAATAACGAACACGTTGCCCGCTTCTCACGGAACTAAATTGGTTCCGTCTTGGAAAAAAGCGAAAAATTCACAGAACCACGATATTAATTTGATTCATGATGCATGGATTCTGAAAACCATTTGATTTGAGTGCTCCTTTTTACAAAGGTTTGATACAGACGACTACTCTTAGCTGTTTATAATTCACCCTTCAGAGAAAAGATTATCACAAAAGATACAAAAAAGGTTTTGTTTGTTTGTATGTTTTATATAAATATCTCACTACAATCACAAAGAAAAAATGTTATTTGTTTTTTTAACTAAACAATAATGCCTTAGGCATTATTTTTGTATTTTATTTTACCTAATATTGTCTGTTAATAAATAATGTACTGCGAGGGTTATTTAATCATAACTTAAAAATTATGAAAAAAAACATGTTTGACAGTACTTGATGTTAGATCTGTTATCTAAACACGATAAAAGCTACATCAAGCATTATTCTAATTCTGAATGGTGAATTAATCTTTCATCAGAGCGATACTGAAGGAATCATTAACTTTGAGATGACGTTCGAGATTTTATTTTAATTTAATATACTTACTAATTTTTGAAAATCTCCTATTACCACCATAGTAAGCTAAAAATATTAATTGTGTTGTGATGGAGGACTTGGCCAGTCGAGGAATTGAACACACTACGCCTAGGTGGGACCCAAACGCGATGCCAACTGAGCCACCGACCGGTTATTAACCAACTTATTTGCATAATTTCGATTTAGTTTTTTAAAGAATGTGGTTGTTTTGAATTTTTCAACGTTTACATAAAAATAAATATAACATTTTAAGCTGAAAATAGTCTCGTAAATATTTGCAGGCTTTTCAACACTTATAGAAACATCAGAAGGCAGATTTTTGCTTTATTTAAATTTAGTACCTACGGTGAAAACACTAAATATATATTGTAAAACAGTGCATTGAAAAATTTTAGGAGTACTTATAATTCACTCGTATATGAACCAAATTTTATCAAGATTTATCGACTTGAAGATCCCAGTGAAGCCAATGATATAATATAATAATTGTTAAGTAAAAAAAAAGAATTTTAATAGTTTTATAAAAAAAATCAACCAGTCAATAACTTGTTTTTTCAATTTTTATTAATATACTAGTGGGTCTGGGTAGACGTTGTCCTGCCACAGACCGCCTTCGTGTAGAGAAGTTAAAATTTGTGGTTGTATGTATTTTTCGATAAGATTTCTGAAAAAAAAATCGTTATTAAAATATATTTTTTTTATAGAAACCAACAACAGCTCCACCTGTCGGGTTCAAAAATTTCAAGCTAGAACCAACTATACATATTCACAAAATGTCATTAAAATGGCTTTGGCGGTTTTGGATATTTTTACGGAGATTTTTATGTATATTAGGATTATTTATTAGTTTGAATATCCATCCTTCCTTCCTAGGGACTGGAGTTACCAGCGTTAAACCAAGCCAAATCCTGAGTAGGATAGACATTTACTTCGTTTATTGACTGCTGTAGTGTCATCAAATTTTAAGGAAATTCGTATTTTTCCGCGTGTGTGTACGTAATTGAATCCAAAAGTTGACTGCCTGATCGGATCTTGCGAAGTGTATTAATTTCCACTACCATGATTTAAAATAGATGTATTTAAATAGTTTTATGAATTTCACTCGAAGTAAGATAAAACTGACCTTACTTCGGACATTTCAGACACGCCCTTAACCCACTTCTATCGTGTATTTAATATCCATTTTATTCTGTTTCCATTTACCTTTCCCTAACTGTGCTAAAATAATCCACGCGTTCCGGTGCTGTGTAGGCAATACACATATAAAAAATATGAATATTCATAGCTAATCGATTATGTTTATTATATTTTATATCAAAAGTGATAATAATTGTAATTTAATTGCTGAAAACATGAAAAAACCATCGGCAGATGCTAAATAAATGTGCGAGAAGTCCTTTATCTATCTAACGACGCGACGGCCCGCGACCGACTGGCTGCAGGTGCTGGATGCATGGGCCATGGACGCTGGACTCACACACACAGCTATGCGGTCGTAGGTATTGATAGTCTAAATACAACTGCGGAGGTGTGGTTTTTCATGTTCCCGAATAGCGAACTAAAGCGGGACATCAATAACGTGTCATTTCCTCGCACATTCTTTGCGTAGCAGTGTCACACGGTTGATTGCATTGGTGTATTTGTTCCTGTTTTTTAACAAAACACTCTGATTTTTAATTGAATTTGAAAAAGATGTAAAATATTTATTTTTAATTCAGTGCGTAAATGTATAACAGAGGAATACCTAAAATCTGAACACAGAATTTATTATATTTATAGAGTTATTAAAGTTATTAGAAGCAATGTGTAGTAAATACACACCACAGATAAGGAAACGTTAAAAGCCCGGCTGGGTATAAAACCAAATAAAAATAGTAAATATCTACAGTTCGTAGATTGTAACTTTGAATTTAATCGGCAGCTAGCATTCTTTTTAAATTTGGTAGCGAAGAGAGTTCAACTTCTATTCTCCCAGATGTTGTTAATGTAGACTGGCTGCCCTACAACAAACATCTTGACTTTTATCGGTCCCAGGGCAATCTTTGAGAACAATAAATAAACTCCAGACAAAGTAACAACTGCTTGTGGAATAAAACGTTATTAAGTGGAGGTTAACATACATGTACGGAAGACGATATTGTGATGGATTTTGTTTGCAGAAAACTTCGTATTTCTGAGGGCATATCTGCAATAATCTACTCACCATTTAACTAGCTAACTAACTAAACATCACGCCATTTCCAGAGGTAGACAGAGAGAACACACCGTCACATAACTTGGTCTTGGCACACACTCCTTGCCTCATTCACATTCATACATCGCATCATATGTTCTCTTCTACTATTCTGACTCTTGACATGGCCCGGTTCAAGTGTCTGATTCACTTGATCGGCGGCCTCGATTTCCTTTACCATCCACATTTGCGTCACATATTTTAATTACACTACTTTCTTCGTTCATTTGCTCTACTTGTTCAAACTATCTGAGCGTCCCTTTTTTAATCTTACTCATTACGCTTACATTATTTCCGGAATAACGCATATCTTACACGATTATACATGGTTTTATCACACATTCGCCTAAGGGATCTCATTTCTACAACATTCAGTCTACTTTCATCCTTCTTCTGACAGTTCCAGGGTAGTTACCAGAACTGCTTACGTGCATTTACCCTTGTTTTAATTAATAACTTACTTTGCTTATACGAAAAGTGTTTTCAAAATAAATGCACGTATTAAGCGTGTCCTTATTTTCTGGATATGTACCCGGAATTCAAATATAAAGGAAAATATTTAAAGAAAAAATGTTTTCGATGAGGTTAGATTTCAAAATTTTATGAATTACATTTTTGACAAGACATTGAATGTAGGTACTGAGATTTCTTACATCATTGGTATTCTAGTTGTTTTTAAATTTTTCTCTCAGGGCCTATATCATCTATGATGGGGATGCTTTGTGGGGGTCTTCTCAAGAAATGAAGGAGAGGAAGTTCTGGAAATCTTGGGTTAGCTTGGCCAGGGGTGACGTAACTATGAATTCATCTTTCCCATTGCAGTGCAATGCGATGAGTTGAAAGAGTACAGCTTGAGAGGTCAAAAGGTCTCCCTTAACTGGGCTCTTCTGATCCAGTCTGCTGCGCAGCTGGCAAGACTTAGACAAACCTCACCCCATGAACCTGGCAGAGGTATTGGTTATTCAATAAACGGTTGTTGTGGTAGCGGGGATTCATGTACTCGCCTCGTTAAGGCGATGCCATACGTAGTAATGCAAAATCATGTGTTTTTGGTTTGAAAATTTGGTCGCCTAGAAATGTTTCAGATGTTTTAATTAAATTCATCTTGGCCTTTGAAACAATCGAGTACTTTTTAGATAAGTCTTTTTATTGTTAAGCCCAGAAACAAATAATGTATAAGGCCTATGAAAAATGGTTTAAAGGTCAAAATCTCCTACTTACGAACCCATTTTTGGTTATGATTTTATTGACTAATATGGCAAATTAATTTATTTATAAAATGATCGAAAAAAAATTTAATATTTATGCCTGAAAATCCACAAAATAAAATAAAAGGCACTTTTTGGCCATGTTTTTTTCTTGCATAAATCAAAACAGGCGGATGGTGTTAAGCGGGAATTTGAACCTTATCGCCATCTACGTAAGGGTTATTATTGATAGCGGCTCAATTTAAAATATTACACGACGTATTGCATTGCCTTAATTGAGATATTTAGTTTTCTTATATAAGAAAATCGTCATTTTTTAAACAATTTAGGCCAATCATGGTCATTTTTTATCAATGCCTGCAAAGCACTTCTTTTCAGTTTACGTTTTTTCTATTTACCCATTTTCAGAAAAAACAGGTAAGATAATAAAGGCTTCGCGTCAGGAGCAAAGGCAGCGAGGCTTTGTTAAAGGAGTTTAAGGCTTTTTACGCTACTTTTATTATTATTTTAGGCACTAAACTTGTCCGTTAGGATATTGTTAAGGATATGAGGGGTTGTGTTGTGAAGGAGGTTGCAAGCCATGAGAATATTATTTACATTAGTTAAAAAAATGTTTTCCGTTGCATCGGACTTCAGTTTTATTTTATCATAACTAAATAATTATTTTATGTACATGAACTTAGCTTTTTTTTAATACCGCACTAATTTTCCAAATTGGGACTCTGATCTGCTTCCTACTAAAAGAGTGAGACTGAAGTGGGGAGGGGAAGAACATGAGGAAGAGGAAGGTGTGAAGTACCTAGACCAGGGGTTCACAACCCCGTGCCCGCGGGCACCATGGCGCCCGCGGAACGATTCGTATGTGCTCGCCACCATTCGACAGTGAAATAATTTTTTCATAAACATTAATTAAAAATGTGAATAATTTTTATTTATTTGTTAGAGTTTTAATTTTTTCAGTGCCTAGGTTATTAAATACGTTCGTATGTTTGCAATATTGTATGTATGAGTGGTTCCTTTGCTGACAGTACTTGTCCCAACCTGTCTAGCGGCGAGCCAGACTGCACTCTTCGCGGTTGCCTGGAACGGAGAGTTCTATTTGCACATCACTCCTTATACACGCAGAAAACCCGAAGAGAACGAACGGCACGAACTGATCCGATGAATGCCAGCAAAACACATGGCACATTACTCTGCCAGCTCTGTCTGTCAGTGAAAGCAATAAGCATGGCCCGGACAACCAAACTGACAGTAGTCACGTGCTCGTACCGTCCCGATCGGTTTGGCGATCATCGGCTCACTTCGGGTTTTCGGCGTGTACAAGGAATGATGTGCAAATAGCATTCCCCACCTGGAACCGCGTTGTTGTCATTTTGATTGCGATTGCTGCCCCGAGTTTGTCGATTAAAAATAGGTGGTGCCCGCCACCCTATCGTTATTTTAGAATGTGCTCTAGAGTACAAAAAGGTTGGAAACCCCTGACCTAGACAATCAGATTCAGGTAAAAGCAACTTTATGACCTCGAATTCCGAATTTTCACCGACTTATAACATAATTCTCTTGAACACTTTTTAAGTTTTTCAAATGTTCAAAAAAAAAGTTATTTTTTAAGATAATTAATATTCAGACGCAGAGTTAAAAATATTCCCTTTACGTAAAAAATCGCAAATTCTGCTCTAAAAATTATAAAAAAACACGTGTGGTTCTGTTCTCATCTCGTAGGTACAAAAATTGCTCTATTTTAAATAAGTCCTGTTTTATTAAACATTTCACAACATTTGCTTACGTTTATTTATTGTAATCGTTTTTTTAATGATATTTCGCTCCCTTTATAATTCGTGTATCTCCCTTTCAAAACATCTTCAGTAATATTCTTCTTCTATTTAAATACTTATAACGGAGCCTAAAGATTTTGAATGTGGTCTTTCTCCATGACAAGAGTATCTGCCACTTTCCATATTATGACGAACATGAAAGTATTCTAAGTTACTGAGATTATCTTCCTCCCAGATATATATATCCCATCTTACCCTAGCAATTTTACTCTCCCTTTGCAAAACAAATGTATGGTATAATTGAATGCAATCAATCCTGAATTAAGCTCTAATTTGCACTCTAACTCCCCGAGGATAATACACTCTCCCCCTGGCACCAATTTCCCCCGGTCTGGACCAAATGTTGCATAAATCATTATATAGCAATCAATACTAACACATTACCTTACAAATACATTCCAACATAGCAGACTAAATATGCATGTTCCTTAATTTATTGACCATTCATATTCTCCAAAAAACGGCTATGCACCAATATATTATTGAGAAGATTACAAATTTGAGGTTCATGTAAGTATAAAAAGTCACTGTAATAACGGAGGTTTGCTCGACTCTCACATTTTAATTATTTTTGAAAAACGTATTACTAAAAACTCAAATGCTTCTAGAGGAATCCCTACGGATGTAAGTTAATTATATTTGAGATCAATAAAAACTGGACCTCACTTTGAAAATATTTTATTTAAAACGGTTTTAAAATTTTACAAAACGTTTTTCAACTATAAAATTAGTGATAAGCACCAGATTTTATCTTTCTAGACGACGAATGAGTAACTTACCGAGGTATCCCTCTAGAAACATTTGAGATTTTAGTAATTTGTTTTTCAAAAATAATTAAAATAAACCCCACTGAAAAATCGATTTTATATGTCTGCTAGTGCAAAGTCGACCGTAGGTCCGTTCAATATGCCGGACCGCGCGCCGAATATTGTTTTTACACTTCTTTGTCACTTACGTCGTTAAGATTCCCAGTTTATTTAAGAGATTTGATAGGGTAAATAAAACAGCAGGGCTGTCTTTTACACAAGGGCCGAACGTCACGTATTTTTGTGCATGGCTGCTTAAGTTACTTCGTTAAGATCTCGCTCTGTTGATTAGCGCATTCCGATTGGCAGAATTCCTCGCATTCGGAGTGTAAAAAGTTTTTTATACTCCAGATTTTATTATTAATTTACTGGTATGACAAAATAGTTTCAAGTTTTTATTCACAACTAATGTTCCAGAGTGGAAGATACTCTAAGTATTACCCTGATGTAAAACCACCATTCAGAATTGTAACGTTACTTGAAATGGCTTAAGCCGTGTTTTATTACTAAATGTGAATAGCCAGTAACTCCCCTACCTTCCTTCTCCCTATCTCCTTCCCCTCCACACAACTTTCAGCCTCACAATATACCCCAATCATACTGGCTCCCGAGCAGTTAGTACTATTGTACGTTACTTATAGTTTAAAAAATAATTATAAATAAAAAATATATGTTTTTTTTAAACCTTAATAACGTAATCTTCAACAAAAACCGATGAAATGTCCGCGCTAATCACAACCAATATAAAATTTTATAAAATAAATTACTATTAACTTCATCCAATATTTTACTACATCCTTAAAGAAAGAGCTATTGTGCCATGGAGACTCACGGATGTAGATTAAACAAAAGGGCAGACGTGCCAACGGCAGTTGTCGCTAATTCAGTTAGAAATGGCTTGTTTCGTTCAAACCTACGACTAATAAAGCTCTTCCTAGTGTCAGTACGTGATTTGAAACAACTCGTGGGGTATTTGCAGGTAAGAAAAATATTTCAGTTTTCCTCTTCTTTGTGTCATTTTATGTTCGTGTTTTGACTATTCATCATTAATCTCGACTATATTATACATTACGACAAAACTTAAAGATAATTTTCTATATTAAAGTCTACCACACAAATAAAGTATATTTCTCTCCTGTACTGTAATAACGAAATAAACATTAACAAAACAAAAACCAATTAAAATACTTAAAATATTTTTTGCCGTTAATTGTACTAAATATTGTACTTATTATTTAAAATATTGTACCTACCAAATTAGTGCCTCATGACTACAGGTGACAACAATTAATTGTTTACGGACGTATTCGTATTCTACCTTTTACCCATTATTGTTTATCATATTTTTGTTATCTTTATTTGACAGCCGATTGGTGTAATAGACTGTATTTAAACGGTAAAAACATCAAGATATCGTGTTGTATCACAAGAACTGCGAGGATAGAGGAAAGGAAGCCTATTCTTGTTGATGAAGTTTGTTTCTTTTGGAGTCCTGCGGGTTTCTGGAAGATTCCGGGGGTCGCTAATTGTTTATGGGTGTACACCTTATAAGGACAATTAATGATAGAGATTTTCACAACACAACCTCTAGTTACAATTACCACACGACAATTATGTATTTAAGAATGATATTGGCCTTATTTAAAGGATTTTTCACAAGAATATTGATACGAGACGCGAACTCAGCCTCAGTTGTGACGAAAAATTCGAACATAAAACAAATGACGCTGGCTTAATAAAGATAACAACCAATTAAGAGTGAAAAGGTACCAATAAAGAATGAAAGGTGAAAATAAAGATCGAAATTGTAATTTTAATTCGAAGTGCAGTTAAATATGACCGAAGGAGATAGGGTCCCATTAGCTCAGTTGTTGGAGCGGCGCCCTGCAAGGCGAGGGCTCTGGATTCAAGTTCTGGATACGACCGTATCTTTTTTTGTTTCTGAATTGCTAATATTGTCTTCATTAAGTTAGTCCAAAAATAAATCAAAATTTTCGTTACTATAATGGTACACATCTGTGCATGTAAAATTATGGTTTATGTAGTAAAATAAAATAAAATCAAATTTAACCAGAAGTATTTAAGAAAATTGTCTTTCTATTAATTCACCGGAAATGCCAACAAGCTTCGATCTTCAGTAGATTTAATTGCTTGTTATGAATACCTGCGGTAATCAATAGTCATTAGACAAATTGGAGTAAGTTATTAGGAACTGAACAAAAAATATACCGAGCCTTAATGAAGGCTCCCACTCCTGATTATTGCTCGAAAGTGACTCTTTTATTTCTGTAATTAATTAACCCTCTTAAGGACTCCTTTGTATCCCTTAGCCTGATACTTTAAATTTAAAGGGATTATTGTTAGCACAGAGATTAACGAGGACTTAAGGAAAGTAATTCGAGAACTTGATAAATCATAGTTAAGAATTGAACTGGAAGTCTGGAGCTTAAATATTTTGAAACTTACGGCGAAATAGAAAAGTTTCTCATTACGTTCAAGTAACTTTTAGTTTAGTTTTGGGATTAAACTATGTAACATAACTGTTTTAACTTGTATAAACAAGAGAAAAAAAGCTGTGCAAGACTTTTACGTCTTGTCGTACTTTTATTATGGAATTTCGTAAAAAGTTGTCAGTTTTTAAAAGACGATTGAAAAATGACTTCTAGTTGTACATATTTATAAGTCAAATAAAATATCAATAAAGTTTAAAATTCGTGTTAAAAACACCCACAAGATCCACGATCCTCAACAATGAGTACTCAAGGAGAAGATAATCTACAAACAGAGAAATTCATATCCTCTTAATAAGCGACCATGGCCACAAGTTTTTTGAACTATTCAGGGACGAACTTTTGTTTATTTTTCTTAAGAAACGAGTTCGAAAAGATTATAACTATAAAAACACACATTGCAGCATTAGAAACTAGGTATCACTCAGCTGATATTGATTAATCACTTCTTGCCAAAGATATATACGAGCTTCCGTAAAGTATAATACTCACAGACGCCGGGAGGTAATAATATCAAATAATTTTCTCGTTAATAATTTCTCTCGCAAGATAATCGATTCACTTAAAAATGGTGCCCCTGATATAATATTTTCAATTATTTTAATCAATAACACTGGTCGACATTTATTTTTTTAAGTGCTGTCCCTTAAGCATAGCTAATTTTTTTATATGTATTTAGTATACATAAACACGAAATGAAACAATTTTTTTTTAATAGGTCTCTTTTTTGTTTATTATTTAACAAAGTTTTTTTACATAATTCTTCCATAGTATGACGGGTACTTACTTAACAAAATTTCAAAACTAATTCAATTTAATTGTTTTTGCTCCTGATTTGCGCTTGTGAGTATTTTGAGAGTCTCTCTGCAGGGTCCAGCAATAGTCTGCTATCATAGATGGACTCCACTGTCGTTGGTATCACTTTTCCATATCCGCAATGTCCTGGTAAAATCGTTCGCCGTGCTCGTCACTGACATCTCCCATATTTTCGGGGAAAAAATTCAAATGAGAGTGAAGGAAGTGTATTTTTAGTGACATGTTACATCTCATATTTTTATAGACTATGAGCATTTCAGACACAATGCTGATATAGTCTTCACTTTAATGACTTCCAATAAAGTTCTCGACAACATTCTTGAAGGCTGACTAAGCGGCTAGCTCGACTGGTCTCAACACTGTTATAAAATTCGGATCAGTCAAGACCTTCCTTATTTGTGGTCCCACAAATATTCCTTCTTTAATTTTTGCGTCGCTGACCTTAGGAAAC
Organism: Hesperophylax consimilis; assembly: GCF_061612785.1. NCBI lineage: Eukaryota > Metazoa > Arthropoda > Insecta > Trichoptera > Limnephilidae > Hesperophylax > Hesperophylax consimilis. The sequence continues at coordinate 5,935,561 of NC_142861.1, read as the reverse complement.
TTTTGCTTTAAGTAAATCATGCCATATCCATCCTTAGAGAAGCCTTTTGAAAAAAATTCATCAAACCCAATTTAACGTGTAAGGGTGTAAGTAAGATATCTTTAGATTTTACTAAGGGAGCATGTTGAACATTCTTCGTGCCAGGTTTAACGTGCTTTCTAGTAGGCCAGTCCTTGGTCTTTCCTGTCTCTGCTTCCCACTCGCACAGAAAACAACAATACTTTGTGTATCCCGCTTGCAGTCCTAGTAGGAGCCCTATTATTTTTAGATCACCACATATTTTCCATTCGTATTTTACAAATTTATTTTTTGTTAACAGCAGCTTCATGTTGTCATAGTTCTCTTTCATGTTTGCAGCATGACCAAATGGAATGGATGGTCAAAAATCAAAAAATCAATGATAATTCACGAATAAAAATGAATTAATACACATTTTAGTAAAACTTAAAACCCATAAAAACCTGACGTGACATAAAAAACTAATCACATATCTGAAATCAGCGTAAAATTTCCTGTCAGATTTGGCTACTTTCGTTAAAGGGACAAAAAATGTGTTGACCGGTGTAATTGGTCACCTGTTATATCAATACAAATTGAAAATATCTCCCGAGTAAAAGATTTGCATTTTAAAAAAGGCGGCATTTATTTTTAATCGAGAGATATTTTCAATTTGTATTGATATTACAGTCAACTAGTTATTGCTTATAATAATTAATTATCCTTTGCGCTGTGCATAAAAACCTTGTCTTATAAACATTAGTTTATTATTACAAAAAAAAAATATTTTCAAATTGCAAATTTAATATGTTGGTGAGATAAATAATTGACTTTCACACATGTAGTTGTAATCACTATTGAGTTTGGATCTGTTAACTTGGCGTGATAAAATGCTCATTTGATTACACCATTTTCCAACAACAATTTAAAAAATAGGGCATTTAGTTTAATTTTTTGAGAAATTATTCTTTATAAACACAAGAATACAATAAACACATATTTAGATATGTTTAAATTTATCTATTTATCTTAAATATATAAAAATTAATAATTAAATAGACAAGAAGGCCTCTTGCATGTCATAAAAGAGGGTATGACCGAGGGGACCAACTCTAGGGGACGCCCACGCCGAGAGTACCTGGAGGACCTGCTGGTGGACGTGCGCTGCTCATCATATGCAGAAGTCAAAAGAGCCGCACAAGACAGGGAAGAATGGAAGAGGAGATTAGATAAAATTGCTGCAAACCAATCCCAGGATTGAAACCAGAGAGAGATATAAAAATAAATAAAGTTTTTTGTTCTTTTTTTATCGTATAACTAGCTGACATGGACCCAGCGTTGCTCGTGGACTAAATGGTCAGAGGAAAAGTTTTGAGGCCGTGAATTCTAAACTATCTTGACTTCAGGATGCATTGTAAGGTGAAAGTAATGTTTTCGTATTTTAATAAGTATCCATTTCACTTGATCGTGCCATGTTTGCCTCGAGAGTCCTCTAAAACTTCAACCATTTACTTCCAAGTCATAAATTCTACTTATATCTCTTGATTCGTACATCACTTCATTTTACCATAAATAGTTATTTTATTAGTGTCTTTCTCGGGCATCGTCGAATTTTCCTACCATTTACTTTATGAAGAAAGATTTTTTTTTGTTTTTTTTTTTATTTATTTATTACGTTTTTTTATTACATATTATAATTCTACTACTCCATAAGTTGAGCTCCAGAAGCTCGTGTTTATGGGAGGAGTATTTACCTTTAGTTCTAATGATTTTTTAAACAATAATCAAAAACTTACGATAATAATACAAACATAATATTAATATAGGTACACAAATTAGAAAAGTGTGTGAAATTAAAAAAGATGATTAAAATAATATATTTTTTTACAGATTAAGTAAGCGTAAGAAAATTAAGGGTACAACATATCGGGTACACAAATTAGAAAAATATTTTCTTAAAGACAATTAAAAATATATACATATATATAATTTTTTACAGATTGAGTGTTAGAAAATTAGGGGTACAATATATCATTATCCAATTTTAGGGAACTAATTAACTTTTTGAATTGTTCTTAATTCACAGTTTCGGTTACACTATTGTTATTTTTGGACAATAATATATTGTACCATCTCACACCTAAATACGAATAGTGGTGCCGAGCCGTGGTCGTTCTAAGCATAGAAATGGATAATGACTAAGATATTAATGAATCGAATAATTATTTGTGATTTGTGATATCTGTGAGAATGTGTGACTCGGAAGTAAATGGCTGAAGTTTTCGAAGACGCCTGAGGAAGATATGGGACCATGAAACAAATATTTATTATTTCTACCTTAAGAATGCACCCAATTGTCAGGTACTTCAGAAGTCACAACCTCAAAACATTACCCCAAAACATTTATAAATCCTTGACAACAGCCGGGTACATTTCAATTAGTAATATTATATTACCGGAAGAGAAGCGTCATGCATGGCTCTATTTCGCACTATAATTAAGACTAAATTATTCCCCTGGTAAGAGAAACAAGGGTGTTAGATCAAGTAAACAAGCTTGAGGCATACAACGGTAAATCCAACAACCGGAAGAGCGTGATTTCAGATAATCACGGGCAATTATTGTTGCATAATGGCACGGTGTACTGACTCATGAAGTCATGAAGAATGTATCAAGTATGGGCTTGGGTCATGAGTCGTGATATAAACCAACATCCAGAATGCCAAAAATATACAAATTTATGAAACCAAAATTTTCAGTTAGTTCTGTGTATTCTAGTTATATTTTTCACTCTGCCACGTTTTTGCCTGAATAAGCTTACACAATATAGAGTCTTCTCGCAAACGTAAACACGACATCTTAATTTTAAATAGAATAAAAAAAACGGAAATTTAACCAAAGATCGATCGCGGTGTTTGTTGGTTTTTACGAAATAATATATTTAAAAAAAAATTGGGCGTATTTTGTATGAATGCACTATAATCCGCTGTTTTCGTTAAATTTACATTAACTCGCCCAGTTTTTCGGGTGGCGATTTAGCAAGAGAGCTCTGTTTCGATACTTAGTCAAAAAAATGTATCCCCATAAAACATAATATTCCTAAAACTGAGTTTGCAAACCTGGAATTATTAGATTTTGTAATATAAAAAAAACAAGTGTTCAGTTACATATAACAGTATCTGTATCTTATGTAAATGTTAAGGAGATACAATATCCATGCTAGTTAAAACATTGTTTGGAGGAATTACAACATATATTCATATGTTTATATCTTTGGGAGATATTTAAACCCATAAAAATAAAGACTGTCTTTGGTACATTTCAGGTGTCGTAAGATCGAAATTATAAAAGGAAGCAATCATCTCAATATGCCTTCCATCGATAGACTTGGTGTGACCAGCTCAGGCACGGGGGTTCCATCGAATCCATAGTCAAGTAAGCATGTCAGAAGCTGGGCGTACTGTATAGGACCCGCAGATACCTTAATAGTATACAACTGCTAACCTTGTACAAATCACAAGTGCGCCTTACTGTTGAATTTGGCAGTCACTTCTGGTCTGAAGCCCCAAAATACCAGAAAAAAACTGTACGAGACGTGTTTTCCTGCACAAGAAAAAACTGTAAATATAAGCATCGGCATACATTCGCATTTGTCCTTAGTAATGATTCAAATAAAGAACTTGAGGTTTTTAATTTGAATTGTAAAAGAGTTATTTAAATCACAATGAAAATGCAGGGAATTTCTACTATTGTAATGCAATGCGATATATTCAATATTTGTAATATGCGTAAATGCCTTTATAAAGACGATTGTCGACGGCAGATTTATCAAAATCAGTTTTTATGGAAGGTTTTACATAGTTTTCGACCGGTAAATATGATGGAATTTTGTTGTGTTTGTTATATTTAATGTGCAGTTATATTGATGATGATGCTGTTCTATTTGATACAAAAACCCTTGACTCTGTGCAGAAACGGGCGGTCCCTTTGAGGAATTCCCCTATTTTAACAAGCGGCTTGCAAGCTTTAGAGCACAGGCGTCAGGTAGGTGTGCTGTTCTTATTCTACCGGTATTACAATGGAATATGCTCCGAGGTGCGAGCATCATCGATCTCTTCGGCACCGGTGAATACTAAAAAAACACGCCAAACGCGCGCCTAACATTTGAAACAAACGGTTGACATTTTTCACATGTGAAGGCTTTTGTGTTTTCTCCCTTTAAGAAATTTAATTAAATATATTTTACTCAAGCCATTGATATATAAAAATAATAGCCATCATGGAAAAACTGGCTTGTTTCGGTGTACCTAATACAGGACAGGGATACCTAGAAGCTATGGCTTTGTGAAAGGTTGCCAACCCAGCGAGGAAGAAGGAATAAAGCGACACGAAACGGTCCTTATAATTATTGTAATTGCATGCAATTAAATAACATTAAGGTGTCATCAATTTCAAAGACAATCCTTAAATACATATGGCGTGGGGCATTATCTATGGAATTGTATTGTTATCTATATTCCTATACCAACCTAGCGTATGCGAAGACCCGCTTATATTAAAACGGAATTGTACTATGCACCCACATCAACCTTAACTTGGCTAACGCAACCCTCCTCCGAACACCTGTAATATTACTGTACTAAGCTTATACTTACTTACACAGAGTATTATTATCTTTATCGCAGGGATCGTGAATCTTTTAACTTTTCAGGCTTATTTGTTGGCTTTTGGTAACAACTCAAATGGTGTCCCTTACTGTCATCGTAAGAAATATGATCTAAACGGTGTTAGAAAGAAAAAAAAAACATCATGCTATATATGAAAATCTAGAAATTTACCACATAATATGCCATAAATAACCATAAATATGTAAATGAGCGTGTTAACGTATGTTGTGCGCCTTTGAGAATGTGTATGCCGGATAAGCGTATGTGAACTGTGTTGATTCTATCTGTCTGTAATATAATTATAAATTATATCTTCGTGTTTATTTATTTATATATTTATTTATATCTATTCTTGAATACACATTTTACAAATGATTACAGTGGTTTATATTGTAGTAAAGAGAAAAAAGTACAGAAAAAAGGTATAAAAAATAAAGAACATAGCTTGATATAGGTAAAACTGTGTGTGAGTGATATTGTATGTTACGTGAACACCTCACTAGGAGAACCTGTGCTGAGGTGTTAACGTGTTTGTGATTAAGTATGACAGGTATTTGTGATGTAGTAGAAAGTTTTTTTATTTTTTATTCACAGACATATATTGAAACATGAAAACACACATTTATATGTGAGTGTATGTATTTTTGGATAATTCTTGAAGAACGTGTATAATATTTAATTTTACTTATTATATTTTGGTTATGTTTGGTTTGGAATTATAATCTTTTGAATAAAGTGAATATTTTGATTTTTTATCCAGGCTACGATATGTTTTTTGAGAAAGTTTGTAGATGTATTTGTAGTCATTAATTGTTTCAAAGTAATGGGCATACTGTATTATATCTATAATATTATAATTATATATTATTTCGTGGCAATATATAATATCTTCATTTAATGGTGAAATATTTTACTTGTCAAATATTAATACATAATAATTGAGAAGATATAATATATCTTGACTCCACCTTGTGAGGAATTAGCTATTTAACAATACCTTTCCTGCAAACATAAAGTTGGTAGTTTTCAGGTGAAAGCAAAATCAAAGAAAAATTATTTTTCAATGAAATACTAATATTTATTGATTTATTTGGCGGTCAAAAATAAGCCGACGCGACGTAGCACAGTGGGTCCGTGCAACTGACCGGCAATCAGAAGGTGCGGATTCAATTCCCGTTGGCGACAATTATTTTTTCTCGCAAGATTTTTAATTGTGTTTCAGGCAAATAATTATTGCTTACAATTAAAAAATATATATTATCTAATAAAATTAGATTTAAGCTCCACGCAGGAGGCTCTGAGGAAGATAATATCCCTCAGGATATATGTCAGCTTTAGGGATTCTGTATGGAAGGTCTTTTAAGGGGAAGAAAGGCGAATAAGATAATTATTAAGAAATAATTATTTTAAAATTTAATCATGTTTTTGTTAATCAATTATTATTTTACAATTTTTAATTAAATGAAAATGACAAACTTTGTTCAGATCAATATTTTTTAAAAGAAATTATCAACATATTTCAAATCCAAAAATTTCTTCAAAAATTATTATTTCTTTTGTAAATACTAAATCTTCTTTGGAAAATTATATATTTTTACCTTCTTGTAAATTCCTACCTTGGCTCTGTGCTTATGTGACTCCCACCTATGTATTGTAAGTTTCTCTCGTCCTACAATTAGTTTTGTAGCACATCGGAACTGTTCTAGCAAAAAATTTAAATAATAAAAAATAAATAAAAAAAAACCAAAGTCTAAAGTCGTTGACGTACGGAGCAATGAAGATATTTAAAAAATAAATTTTAAGAAAATATGAACAAATTAAAATAAAATTAAGTAAACACTGATCAATTTGTATTAAAGAGTGTTTATTTTAAATGTGTGGTTAAGGATTTTGTTAGGACGTTAAATACGTATCTAGTTTTAATCTATAAATAAGCCTTTGGTTTTGAAACATGTTGATAATGTTTATTAAAACCAGTTGTGTAAACAAAGTTGGTGATTTTAATTTTGACACCACAAAGTAATTTTGCAATTATTGAATAAATATATATTTTGTTTATTTTAACAGAATCTCAGTTGGACTATTTGTAATTAGTACTTTCAGATTTTAAAAATAAATCCGGGAGAAAAACATCAGTCTACGTAAGGTTTTTTAAAATTCCCCAAAATAATCATTTTATTATTTATTTATTTGGTACAATATTTTTTTACATTTCAAAGTTTTCCAGTAATGTTGGCCTCACTGGGTGGCTTGCCTGTGCTGAGGCCTTCATTTTATAATATGAAAATATAATCTAAATACAATCTACAATATGAGATAAAATAATACATTTAATATATAATCTTGTGTGTTTGTGAGTGATGTGTGTTTATATTGGTTTTGCGTGTTATGTGTAGGTTGTATTTTTAATTTTCTCAATTTTAATTTCAAGTTTTAGACTGTTGAAAGCTTTTATAGCATTGTATTGGTAGTGTCTTTGTCCAAAGCTTGAATTTATTGTCGGAGCTTTTATGTTTTCTTTGTACGCTTGTCTAACTGGTTTGTTAGTGTTATTTTGTGTATGTTGTTATTTTTTTTTTTTTGTCAAAAATATAGTTAAGTAGTGTTTTAACGTATAATTGGCGTATATCTAGTACGTCACAGCTGTTGAATATTTGGTCTGTATCAGTCAGTCTATGATTTTTTAGTATTACCTTTAAGATCGTTTTCTGTGCGGTTTCTATGTAATTTATAGCCGAGTTTGTTGCTCCTCCCCAAGCAATAATTCCATATTCTATTTTTGATTGGCAGAGTGCAAAATATATTGTTTTCAATTGTTTTATTTTATATATGTTTCTTATGTTTAGGAAAATGTGTATTGTTTTGAGAATTTTATTTGTGATTTGTTTGATGTGAGGTATCCATCTAAGGTTATGGTCAATTACGATTCCTAGATACTTTATTCAATTCCGATCTACCCTTACATTTTATCCAGAAAGCGTTCTCTATTTTAGAGTGGCTAGAGGGGCTGTAACTATCGACCATTTATTTCTGTTTCAAAATGTTGCTGCATTATCTCATTTATTTATATTCATCTATTTTATTTTCGCTTTGGTTTTCGGGAATGAATAAATGCAAATCTTGGAAGCGGAAATTAGGCCACTTCCCGACAACCGATCGAGTTGAAATTAAGCAGATAGACTAGGTGTCGATGGCTATGCATTTTATCAACTTGTTGGCAATCATGCATGCACATGCAGACCTATACGCATTTCTCTGAAATCGGATGACATTACAAGACGCAAAATAAATGTCGGGTTAACCGATTATTGAAATTTGGCAGTTTCCAAGTAGGAAGGTTCAATCCTCAGTCAAACCAATAAATTTAATTTTTTAAATATTTTATGACATTTGATGGTGGATGTAAAAAAAACTTAGTTGGATTTTTCTGATTTCACTATGACACAACTAGAACCATTGCATTTCATTGCAACTATAAAATTATAACACGAGAATATATATAATAAGACTAGAATAAATATAATAATATAGAAGATTGGAAGAATATACAGGGTGTATCGGCAAGTACCCGACAAACTTTAACCAGCTATTCCTTAGCACATTTGGAGTAAAAAATATTATGGGCGCTTTGCTGTCCGGTAACATTTTTTTTCCATTAAAAACAAAAAATAAATAAAAAATCCACACTCCATCACTGTCATTTGCATTGTTTCTCGTGTTCAACAGCTCTTATTAGCAAGTGTGTCAAAAAGTGTCCTCGCTCTTTCGTACACACTAAATAATAATAGTTAAAAATGAGACGAATAATGCCGTGCCATTTCGTTGTGATTGTAAAAGCGCGCCAACGTAAGTACGTACGTTCAAAGAAACTCGAACAAAATATTGCCAGATGGGTTTTCAAACTTTGACAAAGGATAAAACATTGGTGACATGTGGTGAAAATTTGAATTATAAATTTTTTATTAAAAAAAAATGTTACCGGACCGCAAAGTGCCCATAACATTTTTTACTCCAAATGTGCTAAGGAATAGCTGGTTAAAGTTTGTCGGGTACGTGCCGATACACCCTGTATATAATGATCTGATATGATGCCGCTGACATTTTGACGCAGACTTCAATTTTGAATCATTCCCAGCCAAATTAGTTCAGTTAATGTAAACAACAAATAATCATAATTTAGACATATGCGCAATGCACATATCACAATATCTTTAAAATATATTTTTTTATTATTCATTTAAAAATTTCAAGGGTTTTTTTAAGTTAGTGTGATAATAACTTAATTATGAAGTATATTATTGTATTTAAAAACATCTTTTTTCATTCATGTTATACTGTTTTTTTTTCAATTTAATAAATATATAAATTTTGTTGATTCGATCCAACAGTCACAAAACATGTTAACAGTAAACGCGAGACTTTATTTTGATCGTATTGCCTTTTCTAGTTTCCCATCCCTGCCCGGTTTAAAACCCGTCCCAGGGTTATTTGAATGTATGGGGTTAATTTGAATAGATACCTTATGTATGTTGATAGGGTAGTACGCAGAACGTTGCGTAGGTAATATATCGCCTCAGGAATTGGGGAGGATTTTTCGTTTAAATACCCCTGTGAGATGTTACTAAGGGAAATCCATGACGTTATTTAAAAATAACAAATGACGTGAATTATCACAGAAATTTAAAAATAAATTATCTGTGATTTGTAAAACATAATTTTCATAATATTAACATCAAATTTTCTATCAATGCATTTTTTACTCTTCTTTTAAAAAATTTTAAGCATTTGTTTAAAAAAAACTTATTTCACATTAAAATATAGTCTCACTGTAATGTAACATTGACAGACATTATATCACTGATCAACACAGTAAATCTCAATACGGATAACATAAATGAAGTCCTAGTTTTGAGTATCCTGGAATATAACTCCATTATTTGGACACTTTCTGAACAAAACCATATCCTAGAAATACAAAAAGGACGAAAAAGGTTTACGCGTTACCCATATATGAGCGAATATTAGCGTACTATCAAAAAATATTTTAAGGCACACTTTTTTTTAACTAATCTCTGGAACTAAACTTAATCCACTTATATTTAAAGAATTTAACTTATATGTCCCAATGCAATTAATTATAATGATTTTTCGAACTTATCATGCAATTTATAATAATGTATTTTGATCAAATCTGCATTAGGTATCATGCATTCCTGTGAGGAAATATGAATTCCATCCTATTAAAATAATAATTACCCCTAATAAACCCATTTAAGAAATTTTTCCAATTTTGCCCAATAAATAGAAAAGAGACGGGTATAAGCAGCCATTCCTCATCTGACAGTACTAGGAAAAAGTAATACGTTATTATTTTGACTATCTTCTTACTGGTCCTACAAAGCTGCTGTTGCCTTTACAAGCTGAACTCTACCTGAACAACTCAGGGATCAAAATGTCTACGTGCGCTAGGGTACTGTTGAATTTACAATATTTGTGCGGACCCCACTTGACCTATATGTCCTCGTATGATACAGATAAATATATGATTATACCATTATGTGGATGTGAATGTAGCAAAGAATACATCCCAATACAGAGTTATGTGTGGTCTATGCTGCCTACCCTACGGAAGGTAGCTGAATGGTTAGTTTGTTAGCTAGTTAGTCTGAATAAATACATAAATCCTGGCGGAATTCGTTTTCAGTCATATCTATATGGAAGGCATTTTTAATGTGTATTGCTAAATAGAGTTTTCGTTAAAAAAGTCACCCTTCTGTGGGAAGCGCAAATTCGTACACGATGTAATAAAATACCCTTGCGTCTCCTGTGTGTGTAAAATAGTATACTCAAATACACCCAAGAACAACACGGTTATACCGTCTTTGTGTTTTGATAACTCAATCAATGAGATTAATTGAAATAAACACATCTCTCCACGAAATAGAAATTAATTACACCATTACATAGAGTAAATTAGTTTGGTTGTATCTACATCTACAACCTACAAGGTACAAGTCTCTCAGTAATGTAATAGGAGGTGTATATCCACAAACTGTAGTTGCCGCTTAATAACAATCAGTCAGGCATATTGCCTTAACCGCGGGTTGTGAGCTTGGCTAAATCTCACGGCGGCCATTTTGTTAAACGGCATCGTGTCGAGCGCTCACCGTTAGATGGCACCTGCGTCGGGATGTGTTTGCGAGCTAACGAGACGGGTTTATTCCGCAAATGTAAGGTAAGTGTCGTTTGCGAGAAATTTATGTGGCTTACTTAGGAGGAAAAAACTGTTTTGGCGATGTTTTAAAGCGGTTATAATGGGGATATAGTTTATGTATGCTGGTGGTGTAACAATTTGTTTAAATTTATTAAGGTTTGCCACTTCTGTGTTGCCAGGTTTGCAATATACCTGAGTGGAGTTTACGCATCTGACTTTGAATCGAGAGGTAACAAAGTCAATTCGCACGTAGTGCAAAAATTATTACACATTGGGGTGTGAAAATCTTACTTTGTACTTTGGGAATAGGGTATATATCAACAGTTTTGGTTACATCATGCTTTACTAACTATAAATGGTTGATTAAAATTGCAAGACCGTGAAAATATTACATTTCTAAGAAAAGAAAACTCTGAGAAGAAGGCTGTTGTTTTGAAAAAGTTGAATAATTGTAAGTGATTTTTATAGGATATATATTTTATATACATTATTACTCCTGCACACATTCCATTGCCCTCCATACTTGCGACCAATTTCCTGTGAAGAATAATTTTCAAGAATTAAAAACTAAATATTTCAGAAAATATCTTAATCGAAGAAAATATTTAAAAAGATGTATGTAATATTTAGCGATTGTAAAATATATTTAGAACTAATGAAAATCCAGATTAAAATGACATGTATTGATGTTAGAATATCTGAACTGATATTAAATTTTTTAATGATTTATAACTAGAATCGTCGATTGCATTTATGAAACCTTTTGAAAGATTTTGTGGAGGGACGTCTCTTCCTCATGTCTGAATATGTTATGTAGATAAATACTTATATTAACTGAATTTTAATCATTATTTGCTTACGTTGACTTGAATAATTCAGATAGGTTCACCTACCCTTGCGAGTAAACAAAGTGGTAGCAAAACACGTGTATTCGATTGAATTCGATCACATCTCCGAATGCCCCAAACGATTAAACTATTCACTATGAAGGGTGAATTTATAAATGAGAGTGTCCTGGCATATAAAATTGTAACCGTTAAACGAGAGACCTTCAAGGAACGTGGTCATCATGGATAATACCTATACAGGGTGTCCAGTTTACTTTTGCGAAATTCCAACGGTTTGAGTTTGTTTCCAAGTAAAAAAAGTTGAATTGTTTGTATGGGAAAATAAATATTCTTTTATGGAAAAATATTTTAGTGTGTGAAAAAAGGTTGGTTTCTTTTTTACTTCTACCATCATGTAGAATAACCTCCCGAAGTTAGCGCACTTTACCCCCAAACACCTTGTATAATTTAACGAAATTGTGATATCCGATCTCCTTCCGAATTGATCTTTATTCGGTCGATCTTCCTGATAAAGAAATTTATCCATAACGTGTTTTATTTAATTAAATTTTGTGGGTAAACTTTTGTCTCTTAAGAGTTTAAATATTGCTTAAAATGGCTTTAGCCATGTTTAGTAACCAGTTCATAGTAACCAAATACTTCTCAACCTTCTTCTTATCCATATTCTTCCCTTCTTCACACCCTACAGCCTCACTCTTTAGGACTCTTATGCGGTATTCATTCATTAAACAATATTTAACTTTGTCAATATTTTACACTACCCACGTAATTAATGCTCTAGCTATCAATTATCTATAAAACAGCGATTAATTTGAATGATGCTTAAAAGCTTTTAAAGTATCACTTTCATTGCTATAAGGGATTGCCTATAAGGGAAAAAATAAGAGATTTATCATTAAAAATACCCTACAGTGGTGTTAGTATTGGACTTGCCCTAGATGAGTTAAATCACCATGGATGACGGAGCCATTTTTATTTGTGTTGTTTACACGTAGAGAGCAGGTTTTAATGGCTAGATTCATGTACATTAGGGGCAGGTTGTAAACACGTGGAAGAATAATTCATCGTCATCAACACCTCCATCCCCTATTTTCCTTTTCGATTGGAAAAACACTAAGCACCTTAAAATGGCGTGTCAAGGAGTTTTTATCATTTGTTACTTTGGTGGTTATCATTATTTTCTGGGTTGGTCTTTCCTCACATACATCAGTTAAAAAATTGATCTCCTTTGATTATTTTGAGGACAAACTTAGTTTTTACTTCTAAAATTGCAGCTAGAGTTACGAGTACACAATAAAAGAGTAAGGCAGTTGTTCTGCTTTCGGAAGGACTATGATTTGCCGCCCTCGGCAAACTTTGTCCTTGAAATCCAGTGGGTGTTAAATAAAAATGCCAAACTTTGGCTATCTACTTTTTTTAATAATTTTTTTTTGTATTTTTCAGAAACCAAATGTTTGATTAAGATACCATGTAGGTTTTATTGATTATTTTTTAATATATTTTTGCTTTTTTACAACGTTTCTACAGATTTTCTCACTCACATGATTACATTCAATTTAAATATATTTTATGGAATTTTTTTATTACAAAAATTGAATACATATTCTTTTAGTTTATTTAGGAAACAGACAGATATATACTTATTATTATTATAATTAATAATTAAAATTAAATCAAATATTACACTTCTTTTTTAAATAAGGCTTTTGTAAAATACTTAAAAGATATATTATTTTTGATGTCTTAATGTATTGATAATATTAAACTTTAAAATTAATAAAACTTGTATAGTATTTAGAATCAGCGTTTGTTGATTTATATGAATATGTTTTTAATCAATTTGGGAGGCGGATTTCGGTACCTTCTCCCAGTGAACCATTTATTGGATAACCAACATCTCTGCCATAGGTAACCCCGCTTGGTTCATCGGGTGAGGTGTGTACAGGATGCGCCTGCCCACAAACTGTGTGACGTGCCAGATCGGGAGAGGCTGGTTTGGGGAGAATATTTTACCTCTCCGACTGGTCGCTCTTGACCAATCCCCTTGCACCGCTTTGAAAGGGTTAGATCATACGTTAGTCACTCTTGGACACCTTGATCCCTAGATTCCTACCCATCCCTCATACCTTTTTCATTTTCAAAACATTCTCTCCTTCCTTTCCTTAAAGACGTACAGCATTCCCAAAGGACCTAAGACTAATTTATTATTTTACCAGGAGACTCCTGTGTGGGATAAATGTAAAAAATATTATTCACTCAAGGTCATTACCTGCATAAAACCATGATAAAATGCATATAGAGAACAATTATTGGCTGTATTTCCTTGTTAGATGAATACTGGGTAGAATAGAAGCATAATATCTGACGTTAGTATCCAACGTCAAATAGGATTACACTGGCATCTAGCTCAGTTAATAGATCACAGTGGTTGTAATCCAAACGTCATCGGATTGCATTTCCTGTTCGTAAGATAGAGACAGAGATATTCCACGATAGAGATAAGATCAAGACTGAAAGCAAACTGCTAGCTTTGGACAGGTAATAACTGTCCCGAAAAAACGGCTAAATTACGGCTACCCAGAAAACATCCATGATCAGAGCTTTAGCCAGAAGGCTGATGAATTTCAGTATGCTTACATAATTAAGGCGATGTCATACGTAGTGATGCAAAATCATGTATTTTTGGTTTGAAAATTTGGCCGCCCAAAAATGTTTCAGATGCTTTAATTAAATACTGCGAGTAGAATGCATCTTGGCCTTTAAAATAATCGAAGATTTTTTATACAAGTCTTTTTATAAGCCCAGAAAAAAATAATGTAAAGGCCTATGAAAACTCCTTTAAAGTTCAAAATTTCCCACTTACAAACCCATTTTCGGTTATAATTTTATTGTATAATGTGGCAAATTAAGATATTTATAAAATGATCGAAAAAAAAAATTATACCTGAACATCCACAAAATAAAATAAAAGGCACTCTTTGGCCATGTTTTTTTCTTGCATAAATCAAAACAGGCGGATGGTATTAAGCGGGAATTTAAACCTTATCGCCATATTGTTATTGATAGCGGCTCAATTTAAAATATAACACGACGTAGTGCATCGCCTTAAGCGTAAGGAACTTCTTTTGTATGTGAATACCACACAAGTGTCCGAACTGCTAACAACCGTCTGGAGCTAGTGAAACTATGTCACCGATTGGGGAATGTTATGACGCAGAAGATAGTGAGTAGGGGAAGGAGATGGGGAAGAGGAAGGTGGGGAATTACCTTGCTATTCACACCTAGTCAGAAAACACGGCTTAAGCCATTTGAAGCAAAGTCTTAATTCTGAATGGTGTTCATACATCGGGACCATCCGGAGAGTATTTTACACTCCGGAACGTGCCGCAAATATACTACGTATTATTTTCAACGAATACTCGAGAGCCTTACTTCTCAACTTTGGAGGTTGATGATTAAGTTGCTTCCCTCATGACATGAATTCCTTATGGAATATATATTATTTTAAATTATTAAGTTTTGAAGTAACACAAATGAAATGAATAAATTACTTGCACACGCCGGGATTTGAACCGGCGACCACCGCATGGCTAGTCGAAGTACCCCTTAACCACGGTGGCCATTAATGCCCTGTTTTAACTTGACCGTTTGGCATTTCATATTTCTGTAAAGTTATTTGTATGTCCCGTTACACGTTTTGAAAATCTACAGCATCCACTTGATTATTCAAGCAAGACTTAATTTGTTTAGATGGCTAACGTTAACTAGATGACTAACTTTGACCAAACTTTTAAATATTATGGTAGGTATCTGCCTGAAAAAAGGTTAAAAAATAATAGTTTTTAAGATAGAAACGTTTCTATCAAAAAATTGAAATTTAAATTATGATTCTTTAATTGAAATCTTAAAAAATGTTACTTTCAATATTATATGGTATAAAATTGATTGGGTATGCATTTAACTAAGTATTTGTAATAAAAATAAATGCAACAATGCGTATTGCTTTTTTTAATTTTGTAAAATTATTAACCCCAGTATAGGCTAGTGTCGTAGTGAGGTTAATAATTTATTTATTGCATCTAACTATACACAAATCACGTTTTTCTCATATAAATTAACCTTACTAGGACTAAGTGTGCACTGAAGTTAAATAAAATAGTAAATTTTTTTTAAATCAATTAAATTGTAAACAATGATACCGCATGTAAAGTAACAACAAACAATTGAAACTTACAAATCTTTTGACTTCAAAACAGTTCTTTGGTTTTGATTTTTTAAATAAATCCTAATTTTTGGACGGGTAGTCTACAGTTCACAGAGTAGCTAGTTTATGTAAAAAAATTGTTTCTAAGTCATTCGTATAGGATTTTTCTATGAAGAGTAGCAACGGTTTAGTGTGGGTTGGTTTTTCAATTTAGGTCCTCCAACTTAATATATGAGAATCCCTAATTATTTTTAAAGGAAAACATTAAAAATTCCGATAAAATTTAATTTTCTTTCATTAAGTGGATAAACTAGTAAAGAGAAAAAAATATTAGAGAAGAATTTGTGAGGATCATTCAAAATTCATTATTCTAGAGCACACAATGAAAGTGCTTAGCTACAGTGGGCTAAATTTAAAGAGAGCATTATAAACGAAATTTCACTTAATTGCGCCAGACAAAGTAATTAAGTAGGTAGGTACATAAATAAAACTGTATACCGAAACCCACGCAGTTTTGTTGGCTTCTCCATCTCTCCACCTACGCTTTTGTTAATTTTCTTTATTATTACAAAGACCCATTCGTGTCTGATTACTTCTAAAAGGAATCAAAATGATAATCTAGTCTCTTTCAAAGGAAGCAAACTTCCCAACATGCCTTACATATGTTTGTTGCAACTCTAACTGACCAGATCAGGCACGGAGGATCCATCGAAGCCAGAGTCAAGTTAGCCTCTCAGAAGAAGTACTCTACAGGGCCTGCAGATACTTTAATATTCCACAACTGTTGACCCTGTAAAAATCTCAAGTGCTCCCCATTGTTGAATTTGGCAATCTGTAGCCCCAAAATAACTGAAAAAAAATCCTTGGCTCTATGCAGAAACGAGCGATCCGTTTGAGAGATTTCCCTTTCTTAACAAGCGGATTACAATCTTTAGAGCACATGCGTCAGGTATGTACTCTACCGGTATTAAAATGAAAGGTGCTCCAACAGGAACTAGCATCATTGATCCCTTTGGCACCGATGCATACTCGGGAAACACCCCAAACGCGCCCCCAACAATTGACAAATGAAAATAAAATATATTATTCCCTGAAAGAACTTGGCCTTTTTGAACGCTATACATTTTAAAATAATACCAGTGGCTATGAAGTTTAACCTTGTTTTTAGTATTTAACTTGGGCTCTTCATTAAATTATTACGTAAATACATTGTCAAAGGTCCCAGTGAAACACGTGTTTTGGGTTAAATTGTTTTAAATTTCACCTCATTCTTTAGTTGGTTGACTTGAATGTAAATGACATTTAATTTAAATTATAAAATGAATATTTGCATCACTTTGTTAATCTTTATCGTGGTAGTTTTTAATATTCTGACCAAAGCTTTAAGTTTTTCATCTACGTATAAGCAAAGCTTTCCGCTTAGGTGCAGAATATTTGCAGCAGGCTCCAGAGTTGTAGATATTATTCTAATTCAAAATTTTGTTGGCTTAAATGACAGACCTGAATATCCAGATACTCCGATAACTTTCTCTTCTCGTCTCCTTCCCCTCCCCACGTCTTTCAGTAATAACAATAATTATATACCCTTTTTGGTGAAATTTAGGGAAAAAAAATTAAAAAAATGTAAAAAAATCACGTTCAGTTTATTTAAGTTATTTCGCAAGTAATTTTTTAAATGTTATTACCGCACAAGAGTTTCAACTGCTCTGTCTCTATCTAACACTCTACTATAGGCTGGGGCGGTACATATAAAAATCAAACACAAAAATTTACATATCACAAAAACTAATAATAAAAACTATATTAAAAAACCCTATTCATATTCGTCCGAACTTTTATTCAAACAATTTAAGATCATAAAATGAAGTGCATTATACTTCTACTATGCAACATTACAAATTTATAAAAACAATATTCAAAATAAAGTTGCACCCTTTAAAAAAAACAGAAATCTTGGTGATTTATTAGTGAATTCTGTCGAAAAGGAATATGGAAAGTTTCTGCCTTTCTCATTAGATATTTATTGATATTGATTTTGAATATAGCCAAGATGGAAGATTCTACATGATTCATGTATTCATTCATCATTATATTGATGATACTATCTTACCTTATCTATAAATATTAAAGTAGGTACTCAATATCTCAAACATCTCAAATCACAAATTACTAAATAAATAAAAATACTGCTAATAGGTGCTTTTAACGTTTTTCTGTTTTGTTTTATTTCACTCTACATGATTTGCTTCATAAATCTTATAAAGTGCCCAGCCGTTGTCTTGTTTCCTAGACTGTTATCCTTTATTTCGTTTCCCGAGTCCTTACGGCGTGCATAAAATGATACTAAACAATCGTTAAGCTCGCTTCAGTTGCTCCATTTTTATTTCGTTTTTGATTCATGCTGCAGCCGCGTGATGGGGAATCATATTACTATGGTATACCAAGACCATAAACAGCACGAATACCGGAGCCATGGAGAATCGGAAGTTGTAGAGTGGAAATTATATTTTAGAAAATGGTAACAAAGAATAAGACAGAATCAGAACATGAAATCGTCACATTTGTTTCAAGGTGACATTAACTGACATTTTTTTTTTCAAATACGATATTTGAATGCAAAACCATTTCCTTTCCCCATTTCTATAATCAAAATAACTTTTAGAGCCATCTGTGTTGTATTTCAGTAGATAATTGTATGACGAAGTTTCACAATCAAGTTTTAAAAGCTTCTATTTATTTTTTAAGGTTCTAACATCATTTAAAACCTTTTGCAACTGCCATTTTTTTCTATCTGACGATCGATGGTTTTTAAGAGTCGCAGTGTGGTTTGTTACTTTAGCTGGATAGTGTTGTAACTTTGCCTTATTTACCTATTTAACATTTTTTTATTTCGATGTTCAATCTTGTGTAACGTATTTTAGTTTAAAATATTTAATTTTAACGTGACTCTGCCTTGGAATCACATGAGAGAAATGTAGTTAGAACCTCACGTAATGAGTTATCATGCCTTAACTGGTTGCAAATGGTTCTATCTGCACGTTTACGTATGTTCTACAATAGTTAGTATATATTTTTTTAATATTCTCTTTTAAAATATGTGGTACTAAAATATTTAATACGATATTTAGCCTCAAAATCAAAAATGAGAAATTTTGCAAACTTTACTACCTCTATCGAATTTACAGAAAAAAAAGTTGTGGAAACAGATTTACTTTTGTTATTTTTGAAGATAGACAAACATTCCCGGGTTACGAATAACCTGACAATACTCGTACTTGACGAAAATCGCTTACTGCCACCACTGTAAGTGGAAAATATAGCTTGTGTCATGATGTAGGACTTAGCCGGTTAAGGAATTGAATTTAAGAAGCCTGGGTGGGACCCAAATGCGATGCCGACTCTGCCACTAACTGGTATTCGAAACTTACAAATATTTTAAGGGATGACACAAACCTAACTAATCCGAGCCTATTTTTAACTCTTAAAATAAATTTGGCTTGAATTGCGCAGTTGCGTAACTTATTCTCAAAGCTTTTATTACCTGAGTTCCAAGGGAAAATTGACACGATCACCGATTTATGCTTTAAGCTTTTGCTTAAGCTCAAACTACAAATAATATCTCGTGAGCTTTTCTCTAAACCTCAAACAATAGGTTATGACAATTCACCCACACTAAAAGCTTGGAATATGTGATATATTGTTACGATAAATGCATTCGTTTTAAACAGACCTGCCATCCACTGATATATTGATTGATAAAGCATATTTATAGCAATATTTCATTTGTTTTTATACAAGCATAAAAAATGGAAAAGATTTTTTGTTATTTTCAAATAAGGGATGCCGTTTTAACTGAATTATTATACATTAACACCAATGTAAATAAAAAAAGTATCAACATTGAGTTTTTTTTAGTCAACGTTGCATATACTTACAATTAATTTACATTTTATAAAATAACATATGTTTTTTTTTACTAAAGGTGAATTATCCAGGAATATAACAATTAATTTATTAAAAACCATTTTTATTGATCTGTAAGCATCCCGTAAAAATGCGGTAGTAAAATATTTAGTATAACCAAATGTCCCATCTAGAGTCACGTGGGGTAACCGTACGCGGAGTGTAAGTGTTCACAGTAATGTTTCCGACAAGAGTGTTCCTGTTAAGCGCCCGCGCAATCCTTAATTCAGTAGCCTTCTGGATCGCACCGAAGCAGGACATGTGTACGGTGGATGCTGATTTGTCAATAAAAACTGGTGGGTAAATTAATTTTTTTCGTGCTTTTCTTAAATTTTTCATCTCTGTTACCGATGTGTGCTATTGTGTAACCAGCTGTGTCAGAGCGACGTGGTCTATTATAATTTTTAGTGAAATATTGTTAGTTAGACGGGTGCAAAGTGATAATTCTAATAAAGATAACCACTAATCTGATTTTTAAAGTTTATTGAATTTTGGTGTGATGGAGTAAGTGTGCTGGGGTAAGCGTTCGAAGTTGGACGGGTGCGAACACTTACCCCGATAGACAAAATTGATTTTATAGCATAATATTTCAACTCTCGTTATTTTTTTACAGTGGCATATTTCCACGTGTGTACGTGAGAAAGCACCCGGAGAGGTGAGTTTGCACTCAAGAGCAAAAAGAAACTGCAAAAAGGCTTATGAAAGAGGGGAAGAGTCAGCGGGCTGCTGCAGATATTGTTGGGATCAGTGAAGCCACTCTGCGTAAACGCCTAAAACTAAAATTAATAGCAACTTCAATGGAGAGATATCGTCCGACATTTACACCAGATAAAGAGGTAGATTTTTAGATAAATAGATACTCAATTTATCGTGCAAATATCATTTTTTTGTGAAACTATTGATCTAATAATTATTCATTTATTTTCAGGCCAAAATCGTTGATTATTGTAAAAAAACTGACAAAATGTTCTACGGCCTGACTTGCAGACAATAAGAAAAATTGTCTACGAGTATACTGAAATCAACAAGATCGAGAACAGATGTGACAACATTACAAAAACGGCTGGCAAGGATTGGGTGTATGGATTTCTAAAACGTAACCCTGTTTTAGCTTTAAGACAGACTACTCCCAGAAGTATTGCGAGAGCTATTGGGTGTAACGTTGTTCAAGTTCGGCGGTTTTACGCAAACTGAAAAATGCTTGCAAGTCTGAAATAATTATCTCAAGTCCCTATAAAAAGAAACTTCAGCAGAAGCAGACAGATGCAGATGCAAAAATCGTCCGAAAACCAATATTTAAAACCACGGAAATCGGACGACCACCTCTTTTCAAGAAAGTCACACCACAAAGAATCACCACAAAGCGTAAGGCGGGAAATTTCAGCGTGTATAACTGTTTAAAGAGCGCACAAAAACAGGCTTCTAAGGACTATTTTTGCCCACAATGCAAGGAGAAATATCGAGATCCACCAACAGAAGATTGGATAGAATGTATTGTGTGTAAAGCATGGTGGCATGAGAACTGCACAGACTACGATAAGGGGCAATTTAAGTGTGATAATTGCAATGGAGGGTAACTCTTTGCGGTGCGAACACTTACCTTACGGTATGCGTATACTTACCCCACGCACGGGGTAAGTGTACGCAATCGACATGCATGTAAACTTTTTTATATAACTGTTAGATTTATGAACCATATGAGGTTTTTATGGTTGTTTGAGATGCCTTAATAATCGATCATATTAATAAACAAAAAAAATGAGTAAAATACCTAAAGCTTTACAAAAATCCCAATGTAAAAATTGCGCACGGTTACCCCACGTGACTCTAATTCATTTTTTTCATGTGCACATTTGATATTTATATTAATTTATTTTTGTTCTATAAAACACAAAATCTTGCATACAAAATTTTTGATAAATATAAGCAAGCTTTGGAAAAATGTTTTAATTTTTCTGTTTATACATAATAATAATAATATTTGGATGATTTGTATAGCGCCATTTTTATGCAAAATCACCTCGAGGGCGCTGTACAAATATAAAATACATTTCTGCAGTGATCTATGTTATTGCTAACTATATATTGTGATAAAATACAGTACAATACTTACCTGGTAGGTCACTTGAGATTAATACTTAATTATCATTAATTAATCGTTTATTAGCGAAATTTAGAGAGAGGATTGAAAATATGAAAAAAAAATGTAAAAATGAACCAGTTAATGATAGTAATAAATTTGTGAGTAAACTGCACGGGTGGAAATTCGAAAATGCCAAATTTAAACAAATTTATAATTACTTACAATCGCATGATTGGCAACTTTTGATGAATTTTAAAAACGTTAATTTAGCCATAGACTATTTTATTCTACAGTTTATAATTAATTCAATATGTGCTTCAAAAGGAAACGCTTTCCAAAGAATGACAGAAAATACCCTCAATGGTTTTCCAATGAAATTATTAGCGATATAAAGCTAAAATTCAGACATTTTAGAAAATGGAAGAAAACTGGACTAATAAGAGAACGTGAAATGTTTTTTTGTCTTGGAGCTAAAGTTAAACGCAGTATGCAATTGGCCCATACAAATTACATTAACATCATTGAAAAAACATCAAATATGATCCCAGATCGGTCTGGAAATGTGTCTCATCCAAAATAAGTGATGGTGGGTTTGTCGACCATGTCACTTGGAATGGACAATCACACTCGGGAATTGATGTTCCCGAAGCATTCGTGGACTATTTTAAATTGGTTTACAGTCAGCAAGTAACGGATTTGAATTCATTTATACCAGGGAATTATACATCATCAGCAGCGCAGAATATTGATATTCCTAACATCACAAAATCTGATATGTTAGCTGCAGTTTAAAAATTTAAAGCGAAAACATCATCTGGACCTGATTTTATTCCGTCATTTTTATTGAAGGGTTGTATAGAGCCATTATTAATACCCCTACTTTACATTTTTAATTTTTTTCTGAATTAATTAGGAAATGCACGAGAACATTTCCTAATTTGTGGAAGATCTCTAAAGTTACGCCACTGTATAAGGATGGGCATAAATATTTGGTCTCTAACTACAGACCAGTAGCGATTCTCGCCTTTCCGGCTAAATTGTTCGAACTAATTATTTATAAATATATCTACGCCCAAGTAAAACCTTATTTAATAGACAAACAACATGGTTTTAGATCTGGCAGATCGACTGTGTCAAATCTGATGGCTTTTACTGAATATGTATCTCAAGTTCTTACGGTAACAACTAAGTAGACGTATCATACAACGACTTCGCAAAGGATTTTGATACGGTAGACCCTCTGATACTCTTAAATAAATTAGACCGTTTTGGATTCTCGGTAAAAATTTTAAATTTATTTTTGAGCTATTTATCAAACAGATAGCAATACGTAATGCATGGTATTTCTAACTCGACGTACTTTTCCACAAACTCTGGGGTTCCTGAAGGGTCTAATCTCAGTCCTTTACTTTTTTACCTTTTTTTAATGACATTCATCATGCCATAAAGTTTGCGAAATTTTTGTTATTATTTACAGATGATTTGAAGCTTTTAAGAATCCGGACCTTATAAAACGGCACACAGCTCCAGAGAGACATAAATGCTATTGTGGTATGGAGTCAAATTAAAAAATTAGGTTTTAACTTTAAAAAATGTCCCATAATGTGCTATACTAGAGCAAACATTGTGTATTTCAACTATAAAATGTCCCAATGTTCTCTTAAACATATTTCTGAATCAAAATATCTGGGAATAACCTTTGAACCAAACTTAACATTTCACGTTCATATTGAAACGATATGCAGCAGGGCTTTGAGAATGCTTGGATTCGTGCTATGTAACTCCAGGCATTTCTGCAGCTCTTCCGTGGTTTGCTTGCTATATTTTAGCTTAGTACGTAGTAGTTTGGAAAGTAGCTCAATAATATGGGGACCCGGGGATGCTACATACACTTCAATTATGGAGAAAGTACAAGAGAAGTGTCTACGTCATCTTAATCTTCGATACTTCGGGTACTGTCCCTATTTATACCCATCAGCCTTCCTTTCCGGAATGCTGGGTATCAATAGACGGAAAGCTACGTTGCTGATGATGGCCTATAACTTGTTGAACGGTCACATCAACAATCCAGAAATTTTTAATAAAATTTTATTTTACGTCCCTGATAACTTCGCAAGAGCGCGTAGGAACAAACCATTCATTCTTCGATGTAGGATTAACTTACCATTAGCAATGCCTCTCGGAAGAATGATAGTCCTTCGAAACTCACTAGCCTCTGACATCGACATTTTTCACCTGAGCATAAATAAATTGAAATCGCTAATTATGCAATTATGATTGTGAATTTGTATAATGTATGTTTGCTATTGGATTTTTTTATTTTGTAAATATGCATTTAAAATATAAATAAATAAAAAATTGTCACCTGCTTTTATCGCTTGTCTGTTATGTTATATTTATCAGTTTCAATTTTGAAAATTAATTGTTAATTGTTTGAATAATTTAACGCGTTACGCCGGAATACAATTTAAAAGCACTTCACGCATGCACCCATGCATCGGCAACAGAAATTTAATATATACCTAAATAATAATTAATATTTACAGTCTTATTAAATTCATGTATGATTACAATTTTTTTTTAAATATTTATATTGAGGGATCAGTAGGATTTAAGTGTCCAGTTAAGAGTTCTACCGAGCCGAATCCTCTGATATGAAAATATCTAGAGTCGGTGAATTATGTTCCCATTTGATCTCTGGTGAGTTGACGTGTTGTTCTAGTATTGTTAAGTATTTATTATGCTTATATAATGCACTTGCATAAAGTGGATTGACTAGATGATCATTTGTGGAAAAGTGTGTGGAAGGGTTTAGTTTTTCCTATGGGAAGATTTAACCTAGTCATAATATTTATATTGAGCGATCAGTATGATTTATAGGTCCAGTTAAGAGTTCTACCGAGCTTTACCCTCTAATATGAAAATATCTGGAGTCGGTGCATTATTTTTCCATTTGATCTCTGTTGAGTTGACGTGTTGTTCTTGTATTGTTTTGTATTTATTATGATTATACAATGCACTTACATAATGTGGATTGACTAAATGATCATTTATGAAAAAGTGTGTGGAAGGGTTTAGTTTTTCCTTTGGGGAAGATTTAACCCAATCATAAAGTCGGTAAAATAAAAATAAAACTAAGCCGCAGAACTGCTAGAGATACAAATGGACTGAACTGCCATCCAATTCACAAGTTTGTCAAAATCCCTTTTAGTCTTCATCTCTTTTTATTAATATTTCATTGTATAATATTAATAAGAGAGATATTATATTGTTATCTATCTGAAAAGACCCCATTCTTTTATAATATTTTCACACATTTATCGAATTCATTGAAATGAAGTTCCAAATGATACAGTTCGAGGGCGCATTGAACGCGGTCCACTGTAGATAAAGTGTACAGAAGCTGGCTTCCTACAAATCCAATAACGTATTTACGCATCAGTGCAAATACTGTTAAGCCTTCAGAGAAGCTTAGCCCGGATCATTCCGCTCTGTTTCACGTGTTGTTGTTTGTTATTACTGCCGATTCCTTACATGTACAAGGAAGATAATAGGATAATACGGGAACAGGCTTTGTTGTAACTACCACCTTTGATTGAAGGACTAAGGTTTCAAGAGCCTACATAGATTAATAAAAAATATTGCGTTCATTCGCGAAAATAAATAAAAAAATTCGGTTTTCACAGCAATTGACCCCGAGAACAATTTTGGAAGATATTTATCCCAGCACGATGCGGACTCATAAAATTTATTATACCTCATCTCATTTTGTATTACGGTGATATATATAATATTTAAATAGTGTTAGACAGAGATAACATTCACATAAAAGTTTATTATTACTCAGATTTTTTGAACAATTCTCAGTAACAACATTTAGAATTGAAAAAAATATATTTGTAAATTTTTTAATAAATATTTTTTTATATGAAATGATAAAAAATGAAGTGACAATAACTGTGTTAATTACAGTTTACATAATAAAAACCATCGGTAAGTGACGTTAAAACCTTTATCTATGTTTGTATTTAAAATTTTAATATTTTTAATTGCATATAAATGTCGATTTCTCATACTACTGTAAATCGAAAATAGTCTTTCATCTGCTTTTAAAAGCAGTATGTATGGAAAGAAATACAGACGATCTAGGAGATAAGGTTTTATTCATGTAATTTTCCGTCCTTTTTAATGTGTGAAAAGCTTAGTATAAGCAAGAAGGTTGTTACTTACGCCACCTACTAATACTTGACCAATGGCATAATAAAAAAACTAGATAATCAGTCGAACCCTATTTGGAATATTATTTGTTTGCAAAACGTACTGAGCGATCGCTGACCATAATGTGCCAAAATTTATAGAATCTTAAAATAAAGGATAAATGGTGAAATCTATGTGGATTCATGGGCTCTTAAACCGCAGAAAGCATTTCAAATGTTTCCATATTTATATTTCGAGGAATGATGTTGATTAAATCAAATGGACAAAACGAAAACCGATCACCTATTGTTGTGATCTTGATGGTTTAGGCATGTAGAGCGAAAGGATGAAAAAATGATCAGGTATCAAGAAATGATCAGGTCTTGTTAAGAGCCTGAATTTAAATAAAGCGTTGAGACACGAGGGGTAACCGTACGCGGTGGGTAAATGTACGCGGGATGTTTGCGACAAATTTGTGCATGCTTTTCCTGAATTTATGAATTCTGTGTGGCTTTGGGTCCTCTTGAATCAGGTCGTGAGTACAATGTAAACCCTACGTAGAATACAAAAAATTAAAATACATTTTTTTTTGCTTGTGCGATTATATGAAAGTAGTGTGGTCTATTTTAATTTTTGGTAAAAATGATAATAGAATACACTTGAAATGTTAGTTTCACGGAGCAAAGAGGCAATTCTCAGGTTGATAACCACTCATCAGTTTTTTAAATTATTTTTTTTTTTATCTGATGGGATCAGTGTGCTGAAGTAAATATATGCGGGTGTGCGTACACTTACGTTTTTATCAAAAAAACATATTTAGGTTCACATTCTTATTTCAGCTGTTGTATAATGTTTATTGCGAAATCTTCGAATAATTTATACATATATGTAATAAATGATAATTTATGTAAGTGTGAAAACTTCTGGATAGGTCATTTTCACCCAATAGATTGAACGCAGAATGAAAACGTTTAAACTTCGATATGCTTATGTTTACCTCACAATCTCGCATATGGTTTAAGTGTACGCAATCGACATGCATGTTATATTTTTGATTTATGAAAGTATGGGGTTTTATATTTTATTTTTATATGCGATGTCTAAATAATAATAATATTAACCAAAAAAGAATTATCACATTTATCTGTAACGTTTTAATACAAAAATCTCAATGCAAGTGTGCTGTTACCCCACCTAACTCTATTATTGTAAATATCAACTATAGTACGCACAGCGGCGCTCCGCCTTTGTTCCTACTACACAACACAACAGACATTTTTTGCATAACAGACATTTGTCCATTTACAATGCACAAATGAAATACATATTTATATTGGGTAAAAAATGACATTTACATGCCCCTTGAATCCTTCAAGGCTACTGTTAAAAATGTCGAGAGTCTTAGACATGTTATATAATAGCAACCTACCTCATGTCTCTACGTCAGTACGTCCGTTCTGCTATGTGAGATACATAACAGAGCATGGTGCCGTCCCTGGCTGTAGTTGTTTGATACGAATAACTTATAGCATTCCAGGAGGTGGCTATCCATTACTGCAAGGGCCCCACTTTTCGACTGGAGACTTTGGTAGCATGTTTTATCGCGCAAATCTTCGTGATGCATGACAGGTATCCAAAGAACTTTTTTTAAATCTGTTTTAATTTCTCAGTGTATTTTTGCTGGTATGGGGCCCATACTACTGAAGCGTATTCAATTTTAGAAAGTATAATGCAATTGTACATAGCTATCATTGCTTCGCGATTAGAAAACTGTTTTCAAAATCTTATTACAGAGCCTAAAAGCTTATAGAATGATGGTGTCAATAGCAATATATGCTCTGAAAACATTAGTTTGGGATCAAAGACTAACTGGATTATAATGGTGATAATATATATTTTTTAATATAATAATCACAGTTAACGGGGTCTCTCAAAAGTGACACATGTCTTTGTATTAAAAAAAATATTTATATTCATCAGCCCATGATGAAATTGAATCCAAATCGATTCGTAATTTGACACAATCTTGCCCGTCACAAATCAAGTAATTTGAGATCATCAACAATCATTAAAGTCCGTGCAGCTTGGTTTCATATCTACAACCTTAAAATTAATTATAGCTTGAAAACAACAGCGCCCATAAATTTGAAATAAACAGAGAAAAATCCACAATAAAATTTAATGTTTTCCGTTGACATTAAACCGGAACGATATGTAACCGAAATTTCCGGTGTTTCGACTCAAAGTCAAATGAAGCTAGAGGCCAGTGTTTTGCAGGCTTCGCATTATATATCTTCCTCCAGTATCCTTGTTTCGTCTGTCTATAAAAATAATCCTCATCTAGTCTTTCTCATATGAGCACATTAATAATTTATCGTTTTGTGCGCTAATGGAAGAAATGAATCTTTTATGACGGCATCAAAGCACTTAGCATCAAATCATCTGAAAATCGTTAATGCGAAATTATTACATTTGTGGGACTGGAGTCTTCGCCGTTTGCAGAATAGTTCTCGGCGATTACAATGGAGCTCTGTTTAAATTATTCACGTCGTTAATAATAAGTGGTTAACGAAATTCGGACAGTTTTGGTAAGCGGCTAAATTGCAGCTTGTCAGCAGTAATTTTCTGGAATTGAAGAAACGAAGATCTAAAATTGTCTCTCTAATGATCTATAAATGTATCTTTGTAGTCAGAAAATTGCCAATGTAGATAATATTATGTAGTGTTTTTGGAAATATTACTAAAAAATGATCCTTAATTCGATTCTAATATACGAGTATGAGAGCGTAAAAAACTGTTTGGGTTTTGTATCTGGCTTAGTTCTGTTTTTCCCTTTTCCAGAATACGCTTTCAACGAAATATAATATGCACTAAAAACATAATCACTCAAAAGCCAGGTACCAAAAGTAGTGAGAAGTACAATAAGAAGCGACATTTTTTACTTAACCGTGTAGTTCTTGACGTTTGGTAACTTAGCAGGGGTGCCCGGGTTCATGGGGTGAAGATTGTCTAGGTCTTGGCTGCGGATACTATGTAAAAGAAAAAAATTATGACAGATTTTAGAAAATTAATTTTTCACATTATTGTATTTATTAATGTTTTCATCTAAAAATTAAATATTTTCCAATTAAAATTTCAATTTATCTATCCTTCTACAACTCACTTGATGTAACTTTCTAAACTGTAGTACATTATGTTTTCTCTTTCCTTTTTATAACTGTAGTACATTTTGTTTTCTCTTTCCTTTTTATAATAACTAAAAACAAAACAAAAAAAACTTTTCATTTATTGAACTTACGTATTTTATACTTTAGGTACTTGGAAATATGGTAATCGTTTTTATACTACCCACACTCAGGCAGTGCCTTAGTGGGTTTTCATTTCTTGTTTATACTATTTTTGTTATTATGTATTATATGTGTAAAGAAATGAGAATAAATAAGGTAAAAAAAAACTATTTTTAAATTTTTTTTTACCGGCAGGTTACTAGAATAGAATTTTAAATATTGATCGTTTAATTCTACCTGGAAATTCAAATGTTTTAACACGCAGACAAATAAAATAATGCCTTCGGAAGAATATGTTTCTACATCACCATTTATCTAATTATATTTATTCGAAGTAAAACAATGAGGTCAGCATATAAATAAAATTAAACTACGTGAACTCCGTGAATACCCTTAAAATTATTATTACGTTCACAGTTATTTTCTTCGTTGAAATGAGCAATCTCTCTTTATCAACAACGTACTTGAAGTAGGTAGATACTTCAAATAAAAAATTTGTTGAACATGCGAGTACTGGCAAATACCTTATAATATTAATAATATCCCCAATATTTGACATTTCTCATACATTCTGATGGCGACATGCTACGCTAGCGCTTCCTAGTGGCGTGAGTTGTGCGCTTTGGTTTTATTTGATACATTTTACTGGATTTTAAATGTATGTCATAATTTATTTATTTTATGTTAATAAATTAGAGAAATTGAAAAAAATAATAGGTTATCCACGTACGATGTTACCACTTTTTTATCATACGTAAGAAATATTAAAGCTGCTATCAACTCTGTCTTTGATGATTAGGAATGTCATAAAATATTTATTTAACTGAGGGATTTTTTTTATTTCTTATTAGTTGATTTCATTTGATTTGCTTGTATTATATTTCACTAACTAACCTGTCAAGATTTTCTGGCATCCCGAAAACAACTTGGAGTGTTTCTGATGTTGTTTGTAATTATTGCATTCTTAAATTGCTCACACAGAACTTAATTTTAAGGATATTTTTGTCATATTCATCCAAATGCAAATTAAAAAGCACCCAACACATTTAAAGGAATGTCAAAGCCATTACGTTACAATAGCGCTTCTAGCGGTCAGCTTTGTTGATATTGCCACTATTTCACTATAGTTGGGCGTTGTGATGAACTTGCCCTGAGATAATGTTTTTTCCGTTTATTGTAGGAATTAATGAATTCTGGTCTCTCCAATCAAAACGTCAAGTGACATGTAGTGAAGATACTAGGTAAATGGGGAGGTCGGGAAGTGATCGTTTTTTTTTTGATTTACGACAAAGGATAAAGTGCAACCAATCAAAGGGGTCAGTGAAAGTTCACATAAGCAGGCAACACCCCACCAGATAAAATTATTATCATGAGAAGGAAGCTTTGAGTATATATAATCTAACGAAATAGTGACATCTCCAGATGCCGGAGGTAAAGCTATTCCCATTCATGACGAAGGTGCCATATGGACCTCGAAAAAGTGTTGGACCTCAATTAGTCACATCATGCCGATATATTAAAATGGCGATGTGAAATTCAGTTTTATGTAGTCTACAAGCATGTACGAACACGTTTGTCTTAGAGGCGCTCAGTTCGTTTGCATGTGCCGGCGTGGACAGACGTGTATAAACGGAGTTTGAAAAAAAGTGCAAATTTTTCAAAATGTCAAAGCGAGTGAAGTAAGTAATCCAATAAACTTATGTGTAGATTTGATTTTTTTTTTCCAAAACCGTTTATGATCCGTAAAGAATGAAATTTACTAACTATTTATAGACATATTGTTACAAAAATAATCCTTATTGTATCAAAGAGAGTACTTTGAATTGAAGGTTTTGATTTTTGGCTCCATATGGACCTTTCGGCAGATCTCACTATACATAAATTGTAATTTTTCGCAGATTTCATTGTTTTTTCGTGTTTTTTAGGGGTCTGACTGTTGAAGAAGTGATGTTACTGCTTGAAGAACAATCGGATACGAATTTGGAGGATGATGAGGTAGTGGATGTGGATGTGTATGTGGAGCCGCCAAATAAGAGTGATTTGTCCGGAGCAGATTCAGCTGATGAAGATGACGGTGGAATAATTGCCAATATTTCTCGAGCGCAATTGTTTTCTAATTGCCAAATCGTAAATCGCCGTCGACACAAAAAGGGACAAGATACGCCCGATTATGATTCAGATCAAGAGAACCCTAATCTAGAGCATTTCGGAGACGAGCGTTTGGATTCAACTTTCAGTGACTTCGACATAAATTTATTCGACGCTTCAGCATCACACGGTCAAACGTCTGCAAGCACTTCTTTCGAGCCTCCTTTGAAACGATGCCGTGTTAGTACTGGAGACAGAGTGAATGATCCCTCTGAACCACCTTATCGCATTCCAAAACGTATGCCTGGTCCGAAAACTATGTTTCAATGGAAGTCTAACGATGTGACGCCAATTGTTTCTAGCATATTTCCCGAAGGAAATTATACCGACGTAGCTGCTTTATCACCGGTGGAATTATTTGAACTAAATTTTGACAACGAAATGTACGAATTCATCGTTACAGAATCCAACAAATATCAGACCAAGCAAGACCCTGAAAATAGTCATAAAGTATCACCTTTAACTGTCGGGGATATCAAAGCGTACATGGGTATACTTAGAACATCGGGATTATGCCCGATTCCATCAACTCGATTGTACTGGAGCAGCTCTCGGCCTTTCTACAGTAAGCAGATTGCGTCCACCATGTCTCGTGATAGATTTGAACAGATACACAAAATGATACACTTTGCTTCACCAAATCAGTTCAATAGTGCAGACCGGATGTGGAAGTTACGTCCATTTACAGATAGGCTTATTAAACGGTTTATGCGAAACTTCCACCCAGAAGAAAATTTAAGTTATGATGAATCGATGATTCCATACTATGGCCGCCATGGATGTAAGCAATACATAAAAGGCAAACCCATTCGATTCGGATATAAAGTGTGGAGCCTAAATACACCCTCCGGTTACTTGATCAATTTTGAGATCTACCAAGGCAGCAATCCCCGGATTCCAAAGGAGTATGGTGTTGTAGGCTTGAATGCTTCACCACTACTTATGTTGGTCGATCAATTGCCAGTGGAAAAGCGCGAATTGCCATATCACTTCTACTTTGATAATCTTTTTACGGGTATGCCATTGCTGTACTATTTGCATTTTTATGGATACAATGGCACAGGTACAATTCGAGACAATCGGATTCCCAGTTCATCTCCTATCCCCAAGAAGAAGGCAACAATGTCAAAATACAACAAAGGTGTGCTTTCTCGAGGACATACTGAAAGTGCGCAGACATCATTTGGCAAGACCCCCATCTACGTTACTCAATGGGTTGATAACGCTGTTTGTTCTGTAACTTCAACAAAATACGGAAAGAATACATTGGATCTAGCAAGCCGTTACTCACGGAAGGAGCAAAAAAAGATCAGTATACAGAGGCCATATATGCAATTCATCAATATAACACGAATATGGGCGGAACTGACAGAATGGACCAAAACGTTGCATGTTATCGCATTACTGTTCGCCAACAGAAATGGTGGTGGTCCATTTTTACCTGGGCCATTGATTTAACCATTCAGAATTGCTGGCTTCTGAAGCGCAAAGCCACGGGCAATTTTAAATTGGGGCAGTTAGAATTCCGTGAAGAAATATCAAAGCATTACTGCGAGAAGTATTCTATCAAGAAATACTTCAAGGCACCCGACAAACTCACCAAAATAGGTCAAACGGCGATGCAGTATGATACCTCCGTCCCCCATTATCCTGGGCCAATACCGATAACTGAGACTAATAAGGGAGGAAAACTGTCTTGTGCATCTTGTAAAAGCAAGCAGCGCATCCGTTGCATCACATGTAAGGTCGGACTATGCGTGAAATGCTTCGAGGGCTATCACACTAAATAATGTTGTTGAAAATTACACTTTTTGAACAATAAAGATGAAAAAATGAAATTTCTGACTAGTTATTTGCCGAAAGATCCATATGGACCTCATCCTTCTCGAGGCTCCTGGGGGATGAGGAGACGATTTTTTCAAATTCCGAAAAAAACGTTCTTATTCTACTTTCAAAACCAACCACTCTGTGAATTTTCTGCGCGAAATTCGAAAAAAAAAATAGTTCGTCATGAATGGGTTAAAAAAAGTGCTTGAATTTACAATGCTAGCAAAAAATTAGGAACATGCACTACAATTATCAGAGACTTCCGTGATATTATTGAGAATTCTAAGATTTTGTTCAGTGCAGTCGCAATGAATTTGGCAGGTTGGGGCGGACAGGAAAAAAACCCCTAACAAAGTCAATAAAAAAGGATTAAACTCCGCTAAGCGATGTTACTAAGTAACTTATTACGAAATATAGTTACGTAGTTTTGACGAATTATAATTATGACTAGCGAAGTAAATCACATTTTAACTGGATGAGTTTGGAAGTTGATTAATTAAAATAATATTTCACAAGGATTTAAAAAAATAAAACTTTTATTTAATATTAATACAACCTAGACCGTGTTGGTAATTTGAAATTCGGGCTAAAATGTTGGTAGGTCGACACGCCACTGGAATCAGGGGGTCAAGTTTCAATCTTTGGGACAAACAGGCTGACAGTTAAACAATTTATTGGTTTTGGAATGATCGAATCTAATGTGACGGATTCTAAGGTTTATAAAATATGCGTTTTTTTTAGTGCGATTCTGTCCTTGAATAAACGAAATGTTCATAATTTGGAAACATTAATTAAATTATTGATAATTGACAGGGGCGAGACGATTTGGTGGACGGGTGGGGGAGATGGAGAGAGTCGAGGTTAGTGAGAGTTAGGGGAAAAGACGGTGGAGAGAGAACAGTTAGGATTAGGAAGCGCGGGGAGACGGTCAAGGGCAGTCAAGTAGAGTCAAAGGTTCGAAGACGGTCAAGGATAGTCAGGATCGGTCAGCGTTTTAATATAGTCAAGGCCAGTCAAAGTTGGAAGACGCGTCAACAAAGAATTCTTTGTCGGGACACGGTCGCGAAAGTCAAAGTCAAATCGGGACTTCAAATAATCACTTTGAATTTAAAAGAGAACAACGAATGCGGTTAAAATCAATTTGTGTAAAAACTGTGATTTTTCTAACAGCATGAGTATTTTACTGCATGTGAGTATGTTTTGTTTGTATAATTATTTTGAATGCACTAAGATGATGGATTGGTAAGTCATATTATAATCTAATTATCAACCCTTATTTTCTGTGAATTTCTATGAGATGTAACTGCGTTCCGATACGAGGTAAATAAAATAATTCAACTGTATTTTTGAGTCAGAGTATTTAAATTGATTAAAATCACTTATCTCGGGGATAAAAAAGAGGTTAAATAAACTAAAATATATTCAATACTTCCGAGAGGTAATAATTACATTAAAATCTTGAACAAAAGAATTTGTGAAAGTGTGTAAGGTTGGAGTTCGGACCTTTCCGGTAAAATAAGGGGTCATAAATTATAGATTGTGCCGAAGCCGACCGGGAACTTGACCGTTTCAAAAACAAAGGGTTGAGGGTGGTGTTCATTAGATGCAAACTGAAATATTTATTTTAGACCCATTTTTAGATTATTAAACAATAGGAATTAGTTGTACCTATTTATTTTTCGCAATCTAATTTAATTTAATAATTCTTCAGTGGTCGTATTTAATTTCTAGGTATACGGATTTCATAAAATATAACCCAATGTATTTATGCAATGTCTAGAATGATATGAGCCAACGGTTCAGGAACCCGGCAAGCGGTTATTTGTCACAACATTCAGATACCTATACTCGGAATAATAAAGATAGAACAATTAATTATAATAACGGATAGAACGGTTACTTACATACTTTAACATCTGTTATTTAAAAATGTTCTCGTATTCTCTTGAAAATTCAATATATTTGGTATTACCACATTTCTTAAACCACCACTGTCACTTAACCATGTACCGCAAGTAAACCATTATTTCAATTATAATAGCTACGTACGTATATCTACATACTGACAAAAATAATACATTGTGACAAAAATGACACAACGTGACATATTAATTTGATAAAATTGAAGGGTTGACGTACAGCGAGAAGCGTTAAGGTAGAAACCTAAACTCGAAGATCGTCCTTGAAGAACTACAAGGCGTAGATCGCAACAACTATAGCAGAGACAGAAAACACCCCGTTTTTATGTGGGGGAAATTATTACAATGGCGGGCGAGACCAGGAGGCTCCTCTACGCTAAAAATCAGTTATAATCCATTCTTCTTTCGTTTTTAGGCTAGAATCATTACAGTGGCAGCCGTGACCAGGAGGTTACAACATTTTACAAATAATAAAAGAAGAAATCATTATTTTTCACGACGAAAGAATTAGAATCATTCCAGCGTATTATTAATATCATAGGGTATTTGGTACTAACTATTATAAAAGGCCAAGTGACTATTTTGTGCAAGCTCTTCTAGTAGCAAGTTAGGCTAGGTTTTCCATTATCGAATCTAAAATTAAGAGTTTTATTGACTGTTTGCATTATGGATTTTTGCAACGTTGTGGTTTAAGCAATTGAATGCATGTCCGAGAGTTGAGTTTGATTTCCATTAGAGTGAAAATGGATATTTGGAATTTGATTATCGGAACTGGTATTTGCAATGTGATCCCACGTAACAGCATTTTGCTAGTTATTCGTGGTTATCAGATGTTTAAAATATATTGAGAATTTCAAAATTTTCCAGTCGTCATGAATTATTTAACTAATAAAAATTTAAAAGTACAAATATATTAAATATAAAAGTAGTTTTAAGCTTATTCGCAGTCTTGTTGGAATAAATAAACCATTCATCTTGATGGATAGGAAACCTCTATATGAAATCCTGCAATTGTTGTACCTACCTAATGTACCACATTAAAATGTCACCATGACCGGAATAATTATTAATAGAAATAAATTCATCAAAACCTACCATTCTATATGGCGGTATGCTGTAAAATAATACCTCAGACGTAGAGAATTAATTTTTAGTAAAAAGCAGATCACAGAATACAATGTTGTGAATTTATAATTGATAGTACTAGTGAAGCATCAAGAATCTAGCAGATTTTGTGGCCCTAACTTCAACAGGTGAGTTCTTTTTTCCCTCTTCTCCAATCTGGGCTTATCTTATGTTCCAGAAGCCCAGTTTTAAAATATTGAGGAATAATGTCCATCAAATTTACCGGATGCATAGAAAATCAATTTTCCCAAATAAAACAATTGCAGTTAGCGAGTTTTGGGACTGGTCCTATTTGTTGATTCTGCTGATCACAATTTGTTCAATTATTGAAACCGAGTAAGAATAGGCATGTAACCTTTTAATTGTCAAAACTAAAAAGCGGTGAATGGACATTTGATGACAATGTTACATTTCATTTGTTACATTTGAAAGTCTATGAAACAACAAGTCCTAAAACTCGGTTGTGTTATGACAAGAAAAAACATGGAGATTTAATATTGATAGATGAATTTTTTCTTCTAAAATTTTTTTTTACTAACTTTTGAAGGTATTACATTACACCCATCAATTTAATCAATCATTGAATAAGAAGAAAATACTAATAAATTTAAACGAAACATGAAACAGAACAAGGCAAAGAAAAATAAAATCTAAGAGTCTCAACTGGTAATCGAACTCAGGATATCCGGATTACTGGGACGACATCTTTAACCACTTGACCATTGGGACCAAATTCTAATACGTCATTTGTATTAATCTCGTTTTCAAATTCAGAATTAACAATATTATCTTGCAACCAATTTTCCCAAATTTTTTGGAACTATCTTCATGAATGATTATAAAGCCCTATATAATTGGTTTGTAATCTAGATAGTGTCTCGTATAAATTTATCCAATTTTTGTTAATTTTTTATCTTTTCTTTCTGTGTCTTATTCTGTTTCTTTTTTTTTTTAGATTTATTGGTTTTATCTTCTTCTTCAATGATATTTAAATAACTCACATATCATTTACGCAATACGTTAATTAAAAGCATTGTTCAATAATGGAAAGAGAAATAAATTATCCCTTAGCAAAAACAACCAATCATCAGATTGAATATTTGCCATTGATTAACATGGATTTGGTTTACGATTTTCCACGGTTTAATTTATGAAATCGAATTTCGATTTATCGGCAAAAATAACACTGGCAAATTAGTATTGGCAAAAGCATTAATATCAAATTCCATGAAATAATACTTCAATCAAAACGAATACATATTTTAATTGTAATAACATTTTCGTTTTCTGCTCTATAGTATGGAGATGTTGCATGTACTATAGGAGTGACCAAATAACTCAACAAAACGATAATTCAACAGACTTTTAAAAGTGATGAAATAAAAACTAGATTAAATAGGTTACTTAGGTTAGGTTAGGTAATGTTTATATGTTAGTTTTTTTTTCATCATTTTTAAAACTTTTTTTTGAAAGAGTGTTGAATTGTAAATGTTTTGAGTTATCACGGAACCAACCTCAGGTACTAGCAGACTTATCTACATGTCGGAAAAAACAACGGTAGGTTCTAATTTTAAAAAAATCAGAATTTTTTCATAAATGATCATAAATTAGATCACTCGCATTTAATTTCTTCTAGATTGCGTTAAGAATAGCATTTTTCCTTTTGCTAGTTTAAATATCACATTTTTTTGTTAGTTTCGTCTAAAAAAGTATCGTATCAATACCTTCCTAACGACTATTAGAGTATAACAACTCAAAAATTTGGATTTTTAAATTAATAATGCATAGATTACATTATTAAACACCAGCTCATAAACTATCACATCTCTAAACAAACTGTTCAAAATTTGAATACAGAAAATACCGCACAAATTCTTTTTAAAACTTTGAATAAAATTCTCACAGCAGTCCTCACAGCACAAAAGAAAATTTTGATCACTATACTTGGGACGGGTTGTGTCGGAGAATTTGAACAGTTCTTCAAATTTCAAAATTAATTTTCAAGTTCTGTGAAAGATTTTTTTTTAGGATCTGTTATTATTTCAGTTCTGTCAAGTAACTAGCCTATATTAAAATAATAAGAAAACATGAATAGGACTTTCACAGAACACAAAAATCAACATTGAAATTTGATGAATTGTTCAAATTTTCCGAAACAACCCGTCCTTAGAGTCCCCATCGGAACCCTTACAGACTATGTTTCTAATTACCTGAATGTAATGTCTCTGAAACGATTACATTCAAAAGATATTTTAATTTATACATTAAAAAACCAGAATCACTTTATCATAATAAAATAATTACACACAAACTTGTGATGAAAGGCTTTAAATCACAGTGAAAAAAAAAACAGATAAACCATGGCTGCAAAAAAATATGCAAATTATTTATGAAAACGGACATGCTAACGACATCTGGCGGAGAAAAAATTGATCCAGCTTGCTTGCAGTAGACACCTGTAATAGTTGAAATTAAATCACGGTTCCGGGACGAAGGCAGAGAGGTCGTGAAATCGTCTAGGACGACTGGTACTTCCCCTTTCCTAGGCCTAAAAATAAACATTGAAGGTTGTCAACCAATAGATCTGAACAAAGAGCTATAAAAATTTTGAGTAACCAATCAGTGAAGAGAGAGGCGTACACCAAATACAGACAAAGGAATGAACTGTGGATCGGGCAATAAAAAAGATAATTAACGACATTTCGATTCTCACAGAAATTAGAGATGAACGCACTTTAGGGTCAACATCGACTTTCAAGGTGACAAACTCCTGGGAATGTTTACAATAACTGAGACATTTATGGGGTATCGAACCATTGAAATCGGGTGCTTGGAAGTTTTACAAGTTGTAAAGCGCACACACAAAAATGCAATGAAAAAAATTATAAACGTGATAGTATAAAAAAGGGACGGGAAAGGCGAAGGAAAGTTACTGGCGGAATTTCAACTGTAGTGCAATTATTTATGATAGAAGGAGGGTGTCATGTTCGATAAAAGTCGTACTAGAGAGAGGAGTGAGTGTTGGAAACAATGGAAATTGATCGTTATCAATTTAAGATGAAACGGACATATTGGTAAATCAATTTTGAATGAAAAATCTCGCAAAAAAAATACACATTTTAGAAAAGTGCGGCGGTCGAATGGAAGGATAATACAGAGATTTTGGACTGCTACGAAGGTCCTAGGGACGTGGAAATCGAGTATCAGAAGAAGACAGTAAAACTAAACATATAGCGATAGATTAGATTCAGGAAAAGTAGACATTTTACATACTTATTAGGTTAGATATATATTAGAGTTACCCAATATTACGGAGGGATCGAAACAAGATAAAAGGTTGGCGGTCTCATGTATATTTTGAAGAATAAACAATCGAAATCCGAACATGATTTTTATTTACGTTAAGGTAATAAACGATTAGAAAAGCGATTAACTTTAACGTTGGGCTTATGAAGTATTTAGATTAGGCAAAAGAGATTAAAATTAATAGGTTTGAAATTAAACTAAATTTACGAGTCTAGTACCAAAATTTTAAACGTAAACAGATGTCAGTGCATATATTTTATGTGAATCCTGGTATGAGAAAGATAGAAAATTGGGCGGAGATTGAATAAAACAATAAAAATGACAGATATCCCAGAGTCTAATTAGGTATATCTCCCATAGAAGTGTGGAAAACTATATATTAATTAATAATAAATTAAGTATGAAATTTCCCAGGAGACCACACACATCGGGAAAAGTGAAGAAAAGATAAAAGGAAGGGTAAAGAACGGAGATAGGAAATGATCCATGTGGAGAAAAGCGATACAATTCGAATTTATCCGTGAAATTAATAAATACGACTTGGAAAATGAGTAATTATAAGAGTTATGAGAAATGACATAAGAATCAAGAAGAAATTGTGCAAGAAAACGTCGCGGATAAAAATAAAATTCAAAGATAAAGGAAAAACTCAAATCTGCGTCATGGAGATAGAAAGTACGGGTGGAAATGGAAAAGCTCATATAAGTAACTGTTTCTGCTATCGTGGTACGAGAACACGCCGTCAGATGGAATGCAGGAAAACACTTCTTTTTCTTGACATATAAATTTATTAATTCACAATATAATTGCAGAGGATCTTATTTTCCTCTGCTAAAACTTAAACTGAAAGAAATAAAGGTCTAGTTTCCTCTATTCTTCAGTTTTCCCTAGGTTTACATAAACCTAGTAATTATCTCACGACTGACTGCCTAGGTACGCATGTACCTACCAGTTATAGCAACACTCTAATACTGTCTCCTGCGTAGGTACGTCTGTACCTACCAGTTATATGAATACTGCCCTTTTTCTGGGAGGTATCTGTATTTAAACTAAATTCTGAAGGACATTTTACCAAAATAAAGATGTTCCACCCGCTCGTTGGCAAACAACATTCTTAACATAAAATAAAATGCACTTAACTATTTTTAATGATACGAACGTGACTTAAACAATAGAAATATTTTAAAGGAATTATTTTGAGGGAGATGAAACTTTATTTGGGGTTTTTATTACTATGGGACAGGGGTGGGAAAGGTATTGGCAAATATTTTTAGGCATAATGGTTTAACTAGGGTCATCATAAAATCGAAGGCGAACAGCTCTATTTGAAAACTGCCGCCGCTTGCAGTAAAATGTCACCAATTCTTAAATCATAAATGATACAAACAAGGCAATATGTTTATAAAAATACCAGGCCAATGAATTGTTTTATTGTAGGGTCGAATCTGCAAATGTGGGAAGCTACACTATCTTTAAAAATACGAACTGTGAGAACTGGCCTGAAGGTTAAATTTTACTGAGCAATATGTAATAGTCGCATTCTGGAAGATACATACCTCCTCCCGTGAAGTACTTCACAAAATAGGCTAAGAATGCGACTTTTATCTTTATTAGGTACCTACAGCATGTCTACGAAAATTACCAGTTAAATTTATTAAAATGTCTAAAATACAAATATTTATGCTACTCTTAAAACTAGAAATTCCGTGAAAGAGGTAAATCTTATGACTAAAAATTGTGTAATAGGTAATGTCTTAAAACAAGAAATTCCGTAAAAAATGTAAATCTTATGACTAAAAATTGTGTAGTAGGTAATGTCTTAAAACTAGAAATTCCGTAAAAATGTAAATCTTATGACTAAAATTGTGTATTAGGTAATGTATTAAAACTAGAAATCCCGTAAAAATGTATATCTTATGACTAAATAGTTTTAGTAGGTAATTTCGCATTCACCTCCCCCTTTAAACCCGCCTTGAGCATGTATGTATGTAATATCTTGTATTAATTTCTTCGCACTTTCTACTGAATTTACACTATCTAAATAGTCGTCCATGTAAAGTTTTGTTTTTATTGCATCGACGGCCTGGGGATACTGAGATAAAAATTGATCCGCGTTTTTATTTGTTACCAATTGCGCCGAACAAGGTGATGATTTTGCGCAAAAAATTATAAGAAGGGAAGAAACCGCGTCACGCGCCTCTCCTTTTAACGCTTTTTGTAATCTATATAAATTTTCGCTGTCAGATACTTTTAAGAAGTCTGTGGTATGATGGAATATTGATTTGAACGCAATCCATTCAATTGGATTGCCGTTAAATGTGGGAAGATCATTAACTTTGGGCCTGGTATTATATAAAGACATTGCCTTACCAATTGATTCCGCGAGACGGTCTTCAGTTATAGCAGGTGTTGGTCCCTGGAATCGGCCCTGCGACTCTGACCACTGTTGCCCGTCGCGTTGCTCTGCTAAGTTGAATGGCTGCTCTGAAGTAGGCAGCTCCCAGCAGCTACTGCTTGGCTGCTGAGGCTGCGTCGACTGCAGCTGAAGAGATTGCCCTACCGAGGACTGCTGATCCGATGTTCCTCTGGGTGGGAGTAGCTCGTACCGCCCGCCCTGCTGCTGCTGCTCCAACCGCTGTCCCAAGTGCAGCGGAAGAGTCTGCTCTGCCCGAGGCTCCAATTGCGATGGGAGAGTCTGCCCTGCCAAGGGCTGCTGCTCTGAGGATCCTTTTGGTGGGAGTAATGCGTACCGCCCACCCTTGTGCTGCTCCAACCGCTGTTCTAATTGCAGCGGATGAGCCTGCTCTACCCGAGGCTCCATTTGCGACGGGAGAGTCTGCCCTGCCAAGGGCTGTTGCTGTGCAGTTCTTGTGGGCGGTTGTAGTGATAACCGCCCATTATTGAGCAGTTCCTGTTGCTGCTCCATTTGAACTCGAAGAGGCTGTTCATCGTGATCTTCAAGTTCTGATGATGAACTGTGATGTGACTGGTCCACCCAGTCATTGACTCTATCCTCGAGAGTCCGTTGCGAAGTCCTTGATGCAGCTTCTAAAACGAGCGCCGCATGTTGCTCCTCTGCTTCCAATATTGACATTGCTGCAGCCATCTTTGCTTCGGCCATCTCCGTAAGTAGGCGGGTTTTTTGTCTCGTGATGTGCACCTTGGTTGCTGAAGCTTTTATTTGAGCCTCCCTCCAGCTCCTGCTGGTTCCCGCCTTGCTGCCGCAGACAGATGACGTCTTTGTGTGTTGTCCCGCTTCCATGATGCTGCTGTTTCCGATCCGGCTCAAAGGACCATATGTTTCTGCTATCGTGGTACGAGAACACGCCGTCAGATGAAATGCAGGAAAACACTTCTTCTTTTTGACATATAAATTTATTAATTCACAATATATTTGCAGAGGATCTTATTTTCCTCTGCTAAAACTTAAACTGAAAGAAATAAAGGTCTAGTTTCCTCTATTCTTCAGTTTTCCCTAGGTTTACATAAACCTAGTAATTATCTCACGACTGACTGCCTAGGTACGCATGTACCTACCAGTTATATCAATACTAGCTCCTGCGTAGGTACGTCTGTACCTACCAGTTATGTGAATACTCTAATACTGTCCTTTTTCTGGGAGGTATCTGTATTTAAACTAAATTCTGAAGGACATTTTACCAAAATAAAGATGTTCCACCCGCTCGTTGGCAAACAACATTCTTAACATAAAATAAAATGCACTTAACTATTTTTAATGATACGAACGTGACTTAAACAATAGAAATATTTTAAAGGAATTATTTTGAGGGAGATGAAACTTTATTTGGGGTTTTTATTACTATGGGACAGGGGTGGGAAAGGTATTGGCAAATATTTTTAGGCATAATGGTTTAACTAGGGTCATCATAAAATCGAAGGCGAACAGCTCTATTTGAAAACTGCCGCCGCTTGCAGTAAAATGTCACCAATTCTTAAATCATAAATGATACAAACAAGGCAATATGTTTATAAAAATACCAGGCCAATGAATTGTTTTATTGTAGGGTCGAATCTGCAAATGTGGGAAGCTACACTATCTTTAAAAATACGAACTGTGAGAACTGGCCTGAAGGTTAAATTTTACTGAGCAATATGTAATAGTCGCATTCTGGAAGATACAGTAACAATAAAATTAAGTAGAATTTAAACAAATCGAAATTCAAAAATGCGTAGTAAAGATTTCGACATGGATTTAAACAA
Organism: Hesperophylax consimilis; assembly: GCF_061612785.1. Classification (NCBI taxonomy): domain Eukaryota; kingdom Metazoa; phylum Arthropoda; class Insecta; order Trichoptera; family Limnephilidae; genus Hesperophylax; species Hesperophylax consimilis. Next base: position 5,891,555 of record NC_142861.1, on the reverse strand, counting down.
TTTTCGCACGAGATGCATAAAATTGAGATCTGTATATATGTTATTGAGGACGGACCTATCGCGAATTGAGAAAAAAAAGGAACGCAAAATCATGAGATTCTAACTTCATTTTTGTATGAACAGAGGACAAAGGGAGCTTGGGCGATTAACACAGACTTACCCGATTCGGACCCTATCGATTTAGATTTGTGAGATGGAAACTGAACACCGCCTTGAGCCGGAAAGCAGAACATCTTATGGAACCACAATCGATATTGATGGGAGGGATGTTCGGATTTGCGAGTTGGTAAAAGATAGAATTGATTACCAAAGGAAATTCAGATACGTCTTTTGGAACCTGAGAGGGGTATAAAGTGACGGTACACACCAGTTTTGGGAGAGTCGCGCCGAGGTTTTGAAAAGTTGTTACGTGGCAGTACTACGTCTATTGGTAAAATTCTAGTGAAATAATCTAAGTGTTGAATTTTGAACAAGTCTAAGTTTAAATTCTGAACAGGTCCCTGGACTTAGAAAGTTTTGTAAAAAGTCTTAAATTCAGTTTCTAAATTCCTTTGAAAGCCCCACCAGTGAAGTTTTGTTAAATCAGTTTAATTTGGTTAAACAGTGAAAATAAATATAATTTAAACTCAGTGCTTAAAAGTGTTAAGTGAAGTGCAGAAAGTGATTACGGAATTAAGAATTTAATTAAAATTTAAAAATAATTATTTCATTCAAAGTGAAAACATTCAAATTAAATTTAAGAGTTTGTTATCGTTAAATTAAAGTGGATGTGCTCGTGAATTGATATTTAAAAATAGATTATAATTTGGTTTAAAATAATAATAATAGTAAAAATTTAGGCGTATTAGATCTATCAAAAAATTTATATATAAAGATGCAAAAGTCGGTCATTTTGAATACATGTAGGATAACAAAAGATTTTTTAAATATTTATGTTGAGGGATCAGTAGGATTTATAGGCCCTGTTAGTAGTTCTACCGAGCCGAACCCTCTGATATGAAAATATCTGGAGACGGTGAATTTTTTTTCCCATTTGATATCTGGTGATTTGACGTGTTGTTGTTCTTGTATTGTTTTGTATTTATTTTACTTATATAATGCACTTACATAGTGTTGATTGACTAGCTGATCATTTGTGGAAAAGTGAGTGGAAGGGTTAAGTTTTTCCTTTGGGGAAGACTTAACCCGGACAACTAAATCGGAAGTTAAAAAAAAAGAAAAATAAAATACTTCATCTTAGGTTAAAAGAAACACAAAAACAAAAAAAAAGGATTCGATAATAATAAACGTTTAAATCTTTGTTCTAAAATTAATAGTTAGAAAAAAATTTAATTTATTAAGAGTCGAGTTATTTAAAAGTTTGCGCAATTCGGAATCAATTTTCTTATCAATTTATATAAAAAGAAATTTAGAATTAATAAATTGTTCAATTAAAATCCATCGTGCGTATAGCGACAGTGTTAAAAGTGTTTGTCGTTTTAACCGGAATTTTAATCATCAGTCTATCATTTCGAAAAAGAACTTGAAACAGCTATCATTCAAAAGCCTAAACTAGAAAGGTGTTATTAAATCAACGGGCTTTCTGGATTAGGATTTCGTTCGGAAGAAAAATTAAATTTCAGCTAATTTATATGATTCAAGCGAGAATAAAATATTATATAGGAATAAATAGTCGAAAAAAAAATTATTTTGAAATTAGTTGAAAAATACAATTAATTAGGTAGTTTTTCTTCATCAAGGTTGTTGTGTACACCCAACCGGAAATACCTTGCTTGGGGTAAGTTTTCCTTTTATAAATAATTTTCAGGTCCCAGGAGACACAGAAGGGCTGTGAAGTGGAAGTATATCAATTGAATACTAAATTAAAACAACATAGCAAAGAATTACACATTAAAATATGTATATTGAGTATTTGTGTATGTATATATATATAAATATAAAATAATATATTGTATATAAAGAATAAATATATGAGTAATGTATTTATATATATGTATTTTACTTATTAATCGAAGCATCGAAATGGTAGCGATTTTTAATACCTACCCGAGGACATATCGATTTTATTGAAAAAAGAAAATATGTATTTATTAATATTCAAGACTATGTAGAATCATATATCTTATATTTATTTATTAATATATGTAATCTTATTTAACGTATTTTGACAATCGTGATATGTGTACATATATATATTTATATTATTTTCACCTAATTTCTAGTAAATTTACTAAATTCGGGAAATGAAATAAATAGTTTAACTTCAATAAAGGATTTAAAAATATTTAAATTAACAATGCACAACAAAAGTAAAGAGGCACAAATGACTTCTAAGGAATTTTAAAATAAACAAATCTCACATTTAGGTTAGTGTGTCAGGAGATGGTTATATTATTTGTTTACAAATAAAGACGTATGGGGAACTGGGTCAACTGCATAGTTTGGAAACGACCTTGGCCGTAACTAGATAATTTATCAGAGTTATAAGGATAATCATCAGGATGTTATTGTGCAATGTGCAGCGATTTGGGTCATTCACAAATGCCTATCAATCACAAACGACAATTGAAAAATCACGGGTTAACCAGATTTATATCAAAAAATTACATGAAACATTTAAATATCATTGATTAGATAGTCGCATAGATTTTTATTAATTACCCGAAACAGCTGGAAGATGCGTGCTCTCAAATACCTATCATTCACAATCGACAATTGAAAAATCACGGGTTAGTAGGATTATATCGAATAATTATACGAAACATTTGAATATTATTGATTGGGTGCTCATACAGAACCACATCAGTTGCCTGAGTCATTTGAGAGTCGAGTACTCTCTAATGTGGTAACCAACTACTTGAAACAATTGGAAAATCACGGGATAGGATGAACAAAAATTAATGTTGAACCCTGGAGGAAAAATTTAAAACAAATACAGTTCATCAAACAGGAGGCAGTGGTCGCTCCTACAACAAGACCATTAACCAAACCAAATAGAGATGACGATTCTCTTAAATAAAAACGTCAAAACCAAACAAAAAGCCTGGAGTTCGATAGCTCTCCAAAACAAACTATCAAATAATATCTTATTCTACTAGTATTTATTAGTATAACCTTATTCTTACGTATATATTCGGTAACCAATCCTAGAGTTTCGCAGAACTCTTCGTGCGAGATCCGAGCTCGGAATGCGAGGTAGATAGCCTCGTATTGTGAGTTATAAACCTTTCCCAAACTGTATGTATACATATATTTATTCGTATGTACTGTTTACTGGAGAATGCGGACCTGCATACAGCTTGCATTTTAGGTCTTATAGACCACTATCGCATTTTCTTTTAAACGTGGAATGAGGATTCACGACCCGTAAGTCCACACCAACCGTGAGTATATGATTGTATATAGGACGAAACCGGTTCGCCCTAAGTAAATTGTAGTCCAAGGAGGGGTCGGAATTTGGGGGTATCGGGACTTGAGGGGAAACTTGAAGGCAGTACATGATGACGTGGAAGGCTTTTTGGGACGCGATAACTTAGGTATCAATCAAAGAGCCGTGTCAAAGGATTGTGCAAATTTCTTGTTGACTCACGATCATCTCGTTTACTTGCAGGAGGATTTGGAGCCAAATTATGCCAGCAAATGGGCTATTCCGAGTTCGTCAAATATGCAATTAACTAATTACATTAACCTACTAAATCAATCTTTACATGTACCTTATAGCAGCAGAATCATAAAGGAGTGGCGCCACACAGACACAAGAGTTTACCAAAATCAAATTTACTAACAATTAACCATTTGAGTTATATCAAATTACCTGTCCAAATAAACATGTATAATATCTTTAGCAGCGTTTAACTACGATTTTGTTAGGGTGCAGGGAATCAAAATAATTACAATAGGAAAGTTAGCTCATTCAGGGAATTCATTTAAGTCTAGGTTTGCAATGGAAAGACCAATTAAATTGTGAATCTCAACACCTCGATCAGAACCAAGGGGGTTACCACAAAAAATGAATGTAATTAAAATCCTATATCATAAATCAAAAAAATTACACAACGTTTGATGGAATTTAATTACAATATAAATACGGGTATATTTGCGTTCAAGATCGTAAATAACGTATTAATTAGTTAAGTACATATGTTTATAAAGATATATAGTACAAGAGAGCTTTAAGTAGCTTTCTGTAGGTATCAAGGAAAAGGGTCCAATTTTCATGGAGGCTTATGTGTTGTAGGGGAGGAATTTTCCATCCCTGCGAACACATATGCAAAGCCTTAGAAAAAAAATTTAAATATCGGTCATAGCCAAGAGAGAAGAAAATTTTATATTGTTTTAAACAAATAAAAAAAAAAAAAGAAAATAGATGAAAAAGGCGAAATATTACAACTGATAGCCGTGTCCAGGAGGTTCAGGTTTTATAAGTTTTGAGAGAAAAAAAACAAAGTTATTGGTCAACCTATTGCAAAAACGGAGAAAATAATAATAATAAATAGGACGAAATTAATTAAAGAGTTAACAAAACAAAAAAAAAAAAATTATCAGAAAAGTGCGACATTACATAAATATACAGTGAAATTTAAAAATAAATAGATTAACGTAAACAAACAATAAATCCAAAAAGAAAGTGTTAACGAATAAATCTTATAATACAAAAAGTGTCCTTATAAATAAAAATGTGTTAATTCAAATGACCGTGATCTTTAGAGTCAATAAAAATACCTTTCATACGATAATATAAACAATATGAAAGAAGTAGGTTAATGATGTCATTCACTCGAGAGGAATGCGTTCCGTAAACAAAAACATTGTTTATGTTTTGGGTTCATCGAACAAATCGGAATGTTGATATAAAGCAAGTTTAATAAACAGACAAACCCGAAAAACATCGAACTTATTGGGACAACAAAGAACATCTAAAAATTGATAAGATAAACATCGAGATTTTAAAAGTCGGAAACATCGTTGAATAATACGTATCACTCCGAGGAACAAAAAATTAAATAACAAACGTCGAGATTAAATAAACAATGACACAAAACGAGATAGCTGGAACAAATATAACATAAACATTGCATTCGGATATCGTGTAACGTAAACAATTATTGTTTATCTTATATCCGAAAATACAGACCAGCGGCGGGCCGTGGTACTTAACAAATTATTCACAAAGTCAGGAAAAGAAATTATTATTTCATCGCTAGACATTCGACAGAATTATTAGAAGGATAGAAAGGTTTAGAGAAATTAAATTGATTAATGTTTTACAACACCCAATGTACCTTACTAGATATCATTGGTTTTGCAAAAATAATGATTACGAAAAATATAAAATTGATTAATATCAATTGATTAACAAAAAAAAAAAAAAAATTTTTTTTTTTTGATTAACATTAATATCATTATAAAACAAAAGAAAAACAATTCTTTTGAGATGTTGGGGTGTAATCTATTATGATCATGTTGTAACATAATAAATAGCGGAAATATTACACCCATATCATGTGATAGATAGATCTATAATAACAATAATATCAAAATAGAAAAGTGTAATTGTATTACATCATAGTTACTCATTAGGACCACGTGTTAGATTCAAATGGTCGCGCTACGTGCCGCCAATGTAGATACTTGTTGTAAGAATCACAAATCTCGATAATCAACAGAGACATTAATGAGGGTGAAACATTTGATGTTTTGTTTTGTGAGGTAAGATTAATCTTACATAATATAATTTACCATATAAACGGGTAAGTTGAAATAACGTAAGATTTACTCATGATAATTTTGTTGACATTCGGGTCAGGTAGTTGACTATTAAAACATATTTTAAGACACAGAGAACTCAGTCAATGGATTCGATAAAGAATTCAAGTATAGGCCAAACAAATAAACGTTGTTTTGAAAAGACAAAGTGTTATTTGAGAATTCGAGTTTCAATTTCAAAGAAAAAAAAAAAACAATTCAGAGTTGGCTCAAGATTTTAATGTCGTTGACGAATGTTTATGATGGGATATATATATATGTGTATATATATACCTATTTCGAGGAAACATCGTGATAGGTATATGAAAAAAAATCATGTTAGGTATTTCAAAATCATAATAGAATTTACAAATTTTGCAAATTGAATATAGATTTGAACTCAACAAGAAATAAATATGGCAGAGAAAAGAAAACTCGATGACGCGAAGGTAAGCACCGAAACAATTCCTTTAGGTGATGAACTGAGAGAAATATTCAAACGATCGCGAAAAAGTTCGTTACAAGTCGAGAATTTGAAGGCACGTGAAAATATGGGTCAGTCAGAGGGGGAGACTAGAACATATTCGGATATCAAACAAGACGAGGGTATACAAGAGAGTGATGTGAAAATCATAAACGAACTTGAAATTTTACAGGAACAGCCAGGTGACAAAACACAGGAAAAAATCTAGAAAAACAAAAAAAAACAAAAAAAATAAGAAAAACGAGAAAATTGAAAAAAAAAAAAAAAAAAAAAAATAGAATAAGAAAGGCAACATATATATAAATAATTAAGGAAGTTAAAATAGGAATATTAAGGTTGTCGCTTAGTAAGGAAAAAATATAGATACATAAGCCGGTAACACTCGGAAGAGCTAAGAAAATGGTGGGAAAACGTGGAATGGGGAGGCAAACAGAAGCTTTAGTGACGGCAATCGAGGAAAATGCTACAGCTGGGACGTCAGCAGTGAACATCGGAGATATTACTACAATAATTCAAGCAGCTTTAGCACCGCTTGTTGATAAAATGCAGGAACTTGAGAAACAATTAGGAAGACCAACAACAGTGGCGGTGACAGGAGAGGATAGTGCGACGAAAAACGTTCTCCAAGTAGTGGAAATGCTACCGCAGCAGGAACGACCTTCATTTTCCGGTGGAAATCAAAACCCCATAAGTTTCTTAGAAGATTTAAAAGAATACACTAGAAAAGTTAAACGTACAGATCCATTAATTGTCGTACGGGAAAATTTGAAGGGAGAAGCAAAAACGTGGGCCAAGTTATACAACAAGCGATGGGAAACAATGTTGGATTTCGAAAGAGATTTTTTAGCTACCTATTGGGGAGACATAAAGAAGAATGAGGTTCGCCGTCGTCTTGCAGAAGGGGTGTATGATGCCAAGAGAGATATATCCATGCTCACTCATTTCGCAAATTATTGGGATTTAGCGAAAGCATTAAAAATTACCGAAACACCGTTAAGCGTAGTTGACGAAATTATGAGACATTACCCTAAAGAAGTTCAATCGCTATGGTTTTCAGGGCAGTCAGGAGATGAGATTGTCGCTGCTGAGTTTCTTCGAAAACTAGATACAATGGTTTGCACACCGGAAGAACGGAATACAAAGAAAAGGAGTGGGGAGGAGTTCGCCAAGAAGGACAAATACCGTGACCGTTACCACGCTATAAAGAAGAGAATTCACGCAATAGAGAGTGTGGAAGGAGGCGCTAGCTGCAGCAAGTGTGCCGAAACTACGACATCTTCAAAGGGAGGTTCTACAATAACTACAAGCGGCAAGGAGCTAGTCATCGCGAACAATTCGGGAAACGGCCGAGGGTTGATTCATTAGCCCTCATGAATACGACTCACACAGGGAGAGGGACGCCGGCACCAAAACACAACACTGCATTGAAGATTATGATGAAATGGGGGTGGAATCCAATGAAAGGATTGGGAAGAAATGAACAAGGGATGACTGTTCCAATAAAAGCAGAAAGGAATGTGAGAAGACGAAAGGATGGAGCGGAAGAAACGAGAACGGAAGCGGAAATAGATGTGGAAGTATGTGTCAATTCTTTACAACAAATAACGGATGAATGGAATCAATTGAAAGTGAACGAAGAGAAAACAAGCAGGGAAATTAGTGGGTTCAACAACATTTTCGAAGACAGAGATTATGAGGAAGTAGAAAAGGGTAGCACTTTACCGTTATTACCGGAAGCCAAAGCACAGATAGATAACACGGAAGTTCACTGTTTAATAGATACCGGAAGTCAAATCACGTGCGTTTCTCAAGAGTTTTATGAAAATTATTTAAGTGATCAAACAATTTATCCTATTATGCCTGTAACGACTATACAGATTAAAGTAGCGATAGGACATAAAAGTCAGAGAATATCTAGGTTGGTTCTAGTACCGTTGCGATTTGGAGATGTTATAATAAATACGCCGTGTTTAATAATACCAAAGTTAATCAGGCCAATTATATTGGGTATCAACTGGTTAGACGAATATACAGCTGAATTTAAATGTGGAGAAAATAGAAAGTTAAAAATAAAAACAGGAAATGGGAAGAAGGAAATAGAGTTAGTAAATTCATCCGTAATTCACAGGAAACCTAAACAGGAGGCTAGAAATCAAAATTGCACAAGTGGAAAAATAATTAGTATTGAAGTAAACCCTGAAATAAATAATACGGCGTGCCTCGAGCGTAGAATAACGACCTTTGTGTCTGAGTTAAATTTAGATTCAAAAGGAAAAGAAGGGTTAGAAAAGATTTTAATTAAACATAAGAATGTATTTATAGACAAACCGGGTCTAACTACTTTGTACACTCACGAAATAAGAATGACGGACGAGACGCCTTTCGTTAAGCGATCCTACCCAGTACCATTTGCTTACAGAGATAAGATTGATGAAAAAATTAGAGAATTGGAGTCATTAGGAATCATCAGTAGAGAGGCCACGCAGTTTTCTAGTCCTCTAACATTTACCTTGAAAAAAGATGGGACGGTTAGGATACTCTTAGATGCTAGATTCTTAAACACCAGAATGCAGGCGGAAGTAGAAAAACCACCATTAACTTCAGAAATTATACAGCGTTTTCATGGTGTAAAATTCATAACCACAATAGATCTAAATTCAGCTTACTTTCAAATACCTATCAGTCCAGAAAGTCGCAAGTATACTGGGTTTGTATACAATGGAAAATCTTACGTATACAAGGTATTACCGCAGGGGTTAAAAACATCAGTAGGGAGTTTTTCAAGAGGAATGGACAAAATTCTAGGACCAGGGGTGAGGGAATTCTGCGCTAATTACTTTGATGATTTAATAATATATACGTGTGGTAGTCAAGAAGATCATTTTGAACATGTAAACGCAGTGCTTGAGAGGTTAAAGGAAGCAAACATGACTTGTAAACTCGAAAAATGTCAATTTTTATTCACAGAAGTACGTATGTTAGGACATATTATAACGCCTTTGGGAGTTCAAATGGATCCGGAAAAGATTGACGCCATAAAAAATTTTCCGGTACCCAAGAAAATAAAACAAGTTAGAGCCTTTCTTGGACTTTGTAATTATTACCGTAGATTCGCGAATAAATATGGGGAAACAACACGGGTTTTGTGCGATTTACTTCAGAAAAATAGAACCTGGCGATGGGGTGACTCAGAACAGCGCGCATTCGAGAGGGTGAAAACATTATTTTTAGAGACAGTTATTTTACATCATCATGACCCAAATAGTACTTATTATTTACAGACAGATAGTTCGGGGTTCGCCATAGGAGGAGAATTATATCAGTTGGATGAGGAAGGGAATCACCACGTTATTGGATTTATTAGCAAAGCTTTAAGGGGACCGGAGTTGAAATGGACCACGTCAGAACAAGAGTTATGGGCGATAATATATGCTTTACATAAATTTGAGACATATTTAAGAGGAGTACACTTAATAATTAGAACGGATCATCAAGCATTGACATTTCTAAAGAGCTGGAAGATGTACAGTGGCCGCCTAACACGGTGGATTTTGTATTTAAATCAATTTAACTTCACTGTAGAGTACGTCAAAGGGAAGGAAAATATAGGGCCTGATATTTTATCTCGTTATTCTTGTGATGCAAAAAATGTACAGGAGGAGAAAAACACGTGCCCAGAGATAGCAGCTTTTGCAGTGAAAGGTAGACAACAGATTCGAAAACACTTAGAAAATATAACTGAACTACAAAAACAAGACACATTTTTGGGAGAAATTTCCGGATATTTGCGCAAGGGAAAATTTGGGCCGCCGACAAAAGATGTTAATAGGTATTTGAAAAATTACAAAAAAATAGGCAAGACTTTATATTACACAACAGGACTAAACAAAACGGTGTTAGCAGTACCACAAGAGTTGACTGAAGAGCTAATAAAAATGATACATTTAGAAATTGGACACGGAGGAGTTTTAAAACAGGGACAGCTTTGGGAGATAGGTATTATTGGCCAGGCATGCACCGAGATATAAAACGCATAGTGAGAGGGTGTCACCTATGTCAGCTGGCGAAGCGCGAAATTCGACCAACTGTAGGGCCGAGTAAATCCATAATTACCAAAGAAGTAGGACAATTAGCTATGGCAGATTTATACGGACCTTTACCGAGAGGAATAGGAGGGGTTAAATTCATTTTCGTGATCCAAGATTCATTCAGTAGATTTGTAAAATTATATAAACTGAGGATAGCAAGTACTAAGACCGTGTTAAATTGTGTAGAGGATTTTAATAAAACAATACAAATAGATGCTTTGTTAACTGACAACGGATCTCAATTTACATCGAAGAAATGGGAAAGCAACTTAAATAGGATGGGCATACGAATCGTACATACTTCAATACGAAATCCCGGACCGAACATAACAGAGCGCGTGAATAAAGAACTAGGTAGAATTTTCCGTATTTATTGTCACGAAAAACATACCAAGTGGGCGGCTTTCCTTAAAGAAATAGAACAAACCTACAATAATTCGATACACTGTTCAACAGGATTCTCACCCAATGAAATAGCTTTTGGGAAATCACCAACTTATAGTTTAGACAGGTATACTCAAGGCTGCGGAGAATCTACGAAAACAATAAATGAAATAAGATTAGCAGCACGGAAAAATTTAGAGAAAAGCGCTGCAAATCGACAGAAATACTATAATCTCAACAAAAGATTAATAACTTATGAGATTGGGACCCTGGTCAAGTTGAAAAAATTTACACAATCAAATCTACTCAAAAAAGAAATAAAAAAATTCAATCTGCTTTACGATGGACCTTATGTAATTGGGTCAGAAGTTTATAGTAACACGTATACGCTAATTGATCCGGTAACTCGGGAAATAAAAGGAGATTATAGCGCGATTCATCTAGCGAAATATTATACATGTAATAAGGAACAAAAACCGAGTTTAGAGATAGTGGAAATCAACGAATAAAATGCGAAATTTACAAATATTTGAAACTTTAAATAAACAAACGATTGAGAAATACAAATAAGAATCTGTTAGAATACGATATAATTTAAGGAGGGAGGGAGAAAGAAAAAATTACTAAAATATTAGACTATCAGTTTGTTTGCGAGGGGCGGGTCGTCCTTAAGTCTTTAAGGTTGAGTAAACAAATTTTTTTTAATAAGCGACAATCATATTCTAATTTACTAATAGAGTAAGAGAAAATTTTTCGATAATATTGATTTTCTAGTTTAGAAAAAAATTTGTGTGTTAGTGTGTAGGAAAATTTTGTTAGATAAGTAAGAACACAGAAGGAAAGCGTATGGGAGTTATATACCCACAAAAGGAACTTTAAAAATATATATATATTATAAATAGGATAGGGTACGTTTTATAAAACAAGATTTTAAATTGACAATGCATAGAGTTAGAATTTTTTTTGAAAACTTGAAATAAGGTTATCTATAGATTTAGAGTAGACATTAGAAAAAGATAAAAAGGGAACATTAGAAATTACGATATGGTTAGGTTAAATTTTCAAAAAAAAAAAATTTAAATTTAAAAGGAAACAGGAACGATGAGAAAATTGGAGGTTAGTTAAGAACATTTATGAAATTTAAAAATTAGGATGGGTAACACCTAGGCTAGAACAACTTGTTTGAATGATCTATGAAAAGACAATTAGAAATTACACAAAAAAAATTTTTAGCGAATAAGAGAAAAAAAAAAAAAAACAAAATGCTGGAAAAGTTTAAATGAAACATGTATACCACTGATTGTCGGATTGGGTGAGGTCGTGCAAAGATATACACTTCACGAAAATATAATACGTACAAAACCAAAACAAACAATTATTTGCACACCAAGAGACCACCCGCCCTTCAGTTGGTCAATAGACCGCGAGATTGCAAACAATCTTTACCTGAATCATTGTAAGGGAGGTCTTAGTCCAACCAGGTTGAGGACCACCTAAACACGCGAGTCGAGGGGCGTGTTTTTCCCAGAAAAAAAAATAGATTAATTTTGAGTTTATCAAAATTAGAGAAAATTCCATAAAATAAAATCTACGCGAAAAGAAAATAGAAAACACAATGTGATTCAAAGTCAAGGTTGTTAAAAATCCAAACAGAATGAAAAGAGAGATAGGGAATGACAGAATGGAAAGAGAGATAGGGAATGACAGAATGGAAAGAGAGATAGGGAATAACAGAATGAGGAGGGGGGGAGAAAGGAAATAACAGGATGGAAAGAGAGATAGGGAATAGCAGAATGAGGGGGGGGAGAAAGGAAATAACAGAATGGAAAGAGAGATAGGGAATAGCAGAATGAGGGGGGGGAGAAAGGAAATAACAGAATGGAGAGAGAGATAGGGAATGATAAAGTGAGGTAGAGAAAGGAAATAACAGGAAGTGATGTAGGAAAAGGAATAACAGAACGAGGGGGGAGAATATTTAGACTATATTTTGAACACAATTTCGATGTCTAAAGTAGTATACAACGTTAGCCACAGCAAATTGAGTTCAGAGGGGGGAACTGTGATGAAAGGCTTTAAATCACAGTGAAAAAAAAACAGATAAACCATGGCTGCAAAAAAATATGCAAATTATTTATGAAAACGGACATGCTAACGACATCTGGCGGAGAAAGAATTGATCCAGCTTGCTTGCAGTAGACACCTGTAATAGTTGAAATTAAATCAGGGTTCCGGGACGAAGGCAGAGAGGTCGTGAAATCGTCTAGGACGACTGGTACTTCCCCTTTCCTAGGCCTAAAAATAAACATTGAAGGTTGTCAACCAATAGATCTGAACAAAGAGCTATAAAAATTTTGAGTAACCAATCAGTGAAGAGAGAGGCGTACACCAAATACAGACAAAGGAATGAACTGTGGATCGGGCAATAAAAAAGATAATTAACGACATTTCGATTCTCACAGAAATTAGAGGTGAACGCACTTTAGGGTCAACATCGACTTTCAAGGTGACAAACTCCTGGGAATGTTTACAATAACTGAGACATTTATGGGGTATCGAACCATTGAAATCGGGTGCTTGGAAGTTTTACAAGTTGTAAAGCGCACACACAAAAATGCAATGAAAAAAATTATAAACGTGATAGTATAAAAAAGGGACGGGAAAGGCGAAGGAAAGTTACTGGCGGAATTTCAACTGTAGTGCAATTATTTATGATAGAAGGAGGGTGTCATGTTCGATAAAAGTCGTACTAGAGAGAGGAGTGAGTGTTGGAAACAATGGAAATTGATCGTTATCAATTTAAGATAAAACGGACATATTGGTAAATCAATTTTGAATGAAAAATCTCGCAAAAAAAATACACATTTTAGAAAAGTACGGCGGTCGAATGGAAGGATAATACAGAGATTTTGGACTGCTACGAAGGTCCTAGGGACGTGGAAATCGAGTATCAGAAGAAGACAGTAAAACTAAACATATAGCGATAGATTAGATTCAGGAAAAGTAGACATTTTACATACTTATTAGGTTAGATATATATTAGAGTTACCCAATATTACGGAGGGATCGAAACAAGATAAAAGGTTGGCGGTCTTATGTATATTTTGAAGAATAAACAATCGAAATCCGAACATGATTTTTATTTACGTTAAGGTAATAAACGATTAGAAAAGCGATTAACTTTAACGTTGGGCTTATGAAGTATTTAGATTAGGCAAAAGAGATTAAAATTAATAGGTTTGAAATTAAACTAAATTTACGAGTCTAGTACCAAAATTTTAAACGTAAACAGATGTCAGTGCATATGTTTTATGTGAATCCTGGTATGAGAAAGATAGAAAATTGGGCGGAGATTGAATAAAACAATAAAAATGACAGATATCCCAGAGTCTAATTAGGTTTATCTCCCATAGAAGTGTGGAAAACTATATATTAATTAATAATAAATGAAGTATGAAATTTCCCAGGAGACCACACACATCGGGAAAAGTGAAGAAAAGATAAAAGGAAGGGTAAAGAACGGAGATAGGAAATGATCCATGTGGAGAAAAGCGATACAATTCGAATTTATCCGTGAAATTAATAAATACGACTTGGAAAATGAGTAATTATAAGAGTTATGAGAAATGACATAAGAATCAAGAAGAAATTGTGCAAGAAAACGTCGCGGATAAAAATAAAATTCAAAGATAAAGGAAAAACTCAAATCTGCGTCATGGAGATAGAAAGTACGGGTGGAAATGGAAAAGCTCATATAAGTAACAATAAAATTAAGTAGAATTTAAACAAATCGAAATTCAAAAATGCGTAGTAAAGATTTCGACATGGATTTAAACAATTTTCGCACGAGATGCATAAAATTGAGATCTGTATATATGTTATTGAGGACGGACCTATCGCGAATTGAGAAAAAAAAGGAACGCAAAATCATGAGATTCTAACTACATTTTTGTATGAACAGAGGACAAAGGGAGCTTGGGCGATTAACACAGACTTACCCGATTCGGACCCTATCGATTTAGATTTGTGAGATGGAAACTGAACACCGCCTTGAGCCGGAAAGCAGAACATCTTATGGAACCACAATCGATATTGATGGGAGGGATGTTCGGATTTGCGAGTTGGTAAAAGATAGAATTGATTACCAAAGGAAATTCAGATACGTCTTTTGGAACCTGAGAGGGGTATAAAGTGACGGTACACACCAGTTTTGGGAGAGTCGCGCCGAGGTTTTGAAAAGTTGTTACGTGGCAGTACTACGTCTATTGGTAAAATTCTAGTGAAATAATCTAAGTGTTGAATTTTGAACAAGTCTAAGTTTAAATTCTGAACAGGTCCCTGGACTTAGAAAGTTTTGTAAAAAGTCTTAAATTCAGTTTCTAAATTCCTTTGAAAGCCCCACCAGTGAAGTTTTGTTAAATCAGTTTAATTTGGTTAAACAGTGAAAATAAATATAATTTAAACTCAGTGCTTAAAAGTGTTAAGTGAAGTGCAGAAAGTGATTACGGAATTAAGAATTTAATTAAAATTTAAAAATAATTATTTCATTCAAAGTGAAAACATTCAAATTAAATTTAAGAGTTTGTTATCGTTAAATTAAAGTGGATGTGCTCGTGAATTGATATTTAAAAATAGATTATAATTTGGTTTAAAATAATAATAATAGTAATAAATACTTCATCTTAGGTTAAAAGAAACACAAAAACAAAAAAAAAAGGATTCGATAATAATAAACGTTTAAATCTTTGTTCTAAAATTAATAGTTAGAAAAAAATTTAATTTATTAAGAGTCGAGTTATTTAAAAGTTTGCGCAATTCGGAATCAATTTTCTTATCAATTTATATAAAAAGAAATTTAGAATTAATAAATTGTTCAATTAAAATCCATCGTGCGTATAGCGACAGTGTTAAAAGTGTTTGTCGTTTTAACCGGAATTTTAATCATCAGTCTATCATTTCGAAAAAGAACTTGAAACAGCTATCATTCAAAAGCCTAAACTAGAAAGGTGTTATTAAATCAACGGGCTTTCTGGATTAGGATTTCGTTCGGAAGAAAAATTAAATTTCAGCTAATTTATATGATTCAAGCGAGAATAAAATATTATATAGGAATAAATAGTCGAAAAAAAAATTATTTTGAAATTAGTTGAAAAATACAATTAATTAGGTAGTTTTTCTTCATCAAGGTTGTTGTGTACACCCAACCGGAAATACCTTGCTTGGGGTAAGTTTTCCTTTTATAAATAATTTTCAGGTCCCAGGAGACACAGAAGGGCTGTGAAGTGGAAGTATATCAATTGAATACTAAATTAAAACAACATAGCAAAGAATTACACATTAAAATATGTATATTGAGTATTTGTGTATGTATATATATATAAATATAAAATAATATATTGTATATAAAGAATAAATATATGAGTAATGTATTTATATATATGTATTTTACTTATTAATCGAAGCATCGAAATGGTAGCGATTTTTAATACCTACCCGAGGACATATCGATTTTATTGAAAAAAGAAAATATGTATTTATTAATATTCAAGACTATGTAGAATCATATATCTTATATTTATTTATTAATATATGTAATCTTATTTAACGTATTTTGACAATCGTGATATGTGTACATATATATATTTATATTATTTTCACCTAATTTCTAGTAAATTTACTAAATTCGGGAAATGAAATAAATAGTTTAACTTCAATAAAGGATTTAAAAATATTTAAATTAACAATGCACAACAAAAGTAAAGAGGCACAAATGACTTCTAAGGAATTTTAAAATAAACAAATCTCACATTTAGGTTAGTGTGTCAGGAGATGGTTATATTATTTGTTTACAAATAAAGACGTATGGGGAACTGGGTCAACTGCATAGTTTGGAAACGACCTTGGCCGTAACTAGATAATTTATCAGAGTTATAAGGATAATCATCAGGATGTTATTGTGCAATGTGCAGCGATTTGGGTCATTCACAAATGCCTATCAATCACAAACGACAATTGAAAAATCACGGGTTAACCAGATTTATATCAAAAAATTACATGAAACATTTAAATATCATTGATTAGATAGTCGCATAGATTTTTATTAATTACCCGAAACAGCTGGAAGATGCGTGCTCTCAAATACCTATCATTTACAATCGACAATTGAAAAATCACGGGTTAGTAGGATTATATCGAATAATTATACGAAACATTTGAATATTATTGATTGGGTGCTCATACAGAACCACATCAGTTGCCTGAGACATTTGAGAGTCGAGCACTCTCTAATGTGGTAACCAACTACTTGAAACAATTGGAAAATCACGGGATAGGATGAACAAAAATTAATGTTGAACCCTGGAGGAAAAATTTAAAACAAATACAGTTCATCAAACAGGAGGCAGTGGTCGCTCCTACAACAAGACCATTAACCAAACCAAATAGAGATGACGATTCTCTAAAATAAAAACGTCAAAACCAAACAAAAAGCCTGGAGTTCGATAGCTCTCCAAAACAAACTATCAAATAATATCTTATTCTACTAGTATTTATTAGTATAACCTTATTCTTACGTATATATTCGGTAACCAATCCTAGAGTTTCGCAGAACTCTTCGTGCGAGATCCGAGCTCGGAATGCGAGGTAGATAGCCTCGTATTGTGAGTTATAAACCTTTCCCAAACTGTATGTATACATATATTTATTCGTATGTACTGTTTACTGGAGAATGCGGACCTGCATACAGCTTGCATTTTAGGTCTTATAGACCACTATCGCATTTTCTTTTAAACGTGGAATGAGGATTCACGACCCGTAAGTCCACACCAACCGTGAGTATATGATTGTATATAGGACGAAACCGGTTCGCCCTAAGTAAATTGTAGTCCAAGGAGGGGTCGGAATTTGGGGGTATCGGGACTCGAGGGGAAACTTGAAGGCAGTACATGATGACGTGGAAGGCTTTTTGGGACGCGATAACTTAGGTATCAATCAAAGAGCCGTGTCAAAGGATTGTGCAAATTTCTTGTTGACTCACGATCATCTCGTTTACTTGCAGGAGGATTTGGAGCCAAATTATGCCAGCAAATGGGCTATTCCGAGTTCGTCAAATATGCAATTAACTAATTACATTAACCTACTAAATCAATCTTTACATGTACCTTATAGCAGCAGAATCATAAAGGAGTGGCGCCACACAGACACAAGAGTTTACCAAAATCAAATTTACTAACAATTAACCATTTGAGTTATATCAAATTACCTGTCCAAATAAACATGTATAATATCTTTAGCAGCGTTTAACTACGATTTTGTTAGGGTGCAGGGAATCAGAATAATTACAATAGGAAAGTTAGCTCATTCAGGGAATTCATTTAAGTCTAGGTTTGCAATGGAAAGACCAATTAAATTGTGAATCTCAACACCTCGATCAGAACCAAGGGGGTTACCACAAAAAATGAATGTAATTAAAATCCTATATCATAAATCAAAAAAATTACACAACGTTTGATGGAATTTAATTACAATATAAATACGGGTATATTTGCGTTCAAGATCGTAAATAACGTATTAATTAGTTAAGTACATATGTCTATAAAGATATATAGTACAAGAGAGCTTTAAGTAGCTTTCTGTAGGTATCAAGGAAAAGGGTCCAATTTTCATGGAGGCTTATGTGTTGTAGGGGAGGAATTTTCCATCCCTGCGAACACATATGCAAAGCCTTAGAAAAAAATTTTAAATATCGGTCATAGCCAAGAGAGAAGAAAATTTTATATTGTTTTAAACAAATAAAAAAAAAAAAAGAAAATAGATGAAAAAGGCGAAATATTACAAACTCGAGTCGATTCACAATATCCTCATTACAATATACATTTCACCAACCTACAAATAAAACGACTTTCGAGCAAAGCAATTTGCAATATTTCTCTATAAAATTATTTATTATCCTCCCTCTTGCAATTAAAACCATTGAAAAATTAACAGACTTTAAAAAAGTTTTAAAACATGGATTTTGTATACGGGAAGGAAGAATATAAATAAAATGTTGCAACCTAACAAAGATTAACCTTATATTATGTTTTTCTTCTGAATGTTTTACCACTCTACATTTTTCTGGTATAATCTTATGTTTTTCTTTTGAATGTTTTACCACTACACATTTTTCTTGTATAATGTTATGTTTTTCTTTTGTATGTTTTACCACTATACATTTTACTTGTATAATTTTATGTTTTTCTACTATTATTTCGCTTTATAACTTACCTCTTGTATATTTTGAACGTTTACAAAAATTACTTTAAGAAAAAATTGACGTACTAAAAAAAAACCAAACCAAACCAAAATTATAATTCACACAAATCACCAACCGGGGTTAATTAAAAACCAGGGTACCCCGTTCTAAGGTCACAATCTTTTCAACAAATGTAAAAAAAAGAAAATATATACACATCTCAGAGTGCCATAATTGCATTAATAATAACGCAGAAATATTAAGAACTTGCTTAAATAATATAATAATAACTACAACAACTATTTACTCATCCTTTTCAACTTAATAATATTTAGCAAGTTTTTGCAAGAGGTGTGATAGTTTTTTGATAAGATATTATCACATTTCTAAACCATCTGTACAAAATTTGGAGATAAAAAATGCCTTACACCGTCTTTGATATCGTGCCCTAAAATTGAAACTTTAAATTTGGTGTTGCAAAATTGCGACTCCACTGTCACTGTAAACCATTTACATTTTAGAAAACATAAATGCACAAATATATTAGTTAATATTTAAGTATTGGTCTCGTTAATTGGTCTCATTTAAGTTGAATATGCTGTTTGGGTAAGCCCTTTGCATCACACTCGAAGGACCGGTCACTATATCAGATGCCATTAAAATATCGTACAATTAATCACTGTGCACGAGCTAAATTCTTTGTGCAGTGTTTCTCAATATATAAATTGGAAAGGTAGTTTTTGACATCTTATTTTTCGTTCAATAATTATTACAGTTATGATGACGTTTTTTGGATGGAAACATTAGGTAGGAAGGACAATTGCAGGATTTAATACTGAGCCTCCTATCCATCAATTATTTGCGAATACACAAATACCTACTTTCATACAAATTGTGCGAACAGCATTCAATCGACTGAAAACGCCATTTTTTGACATTTCATAATCTTAGACTGGGGATGCGATAGGGAATCGGTGACATTTACCTGAAATGAATTTACAAGTAACACACTTAAAACAATAAAATTATTCAAAATTATGTATGTATTCAAATCAGGATTAAGTTATAAAATGGATAGATATTGGGTTTTCTAAAATAAGTGCTTTTCGTAGAGGGATATTTTATCTATTGTACTCTGTACGGAAGTAAGCTGATCACTTGACAGATTTTTCTTAGAGTTTCGTTGTTATTGTGGTAACCTTTTGTGTTCAGTTAATGTGTTTCCATTATTCTGATAATAATTTTACTACAACCAGTGTGGGTTTGTATTCACAAAAAAGGCGGTGTGCTAAAAATATTGCCAGTCTGTCCCTACGTCAGGTTGGGTAAAGTTAAGAGTAAAGGCATGGGTAGGATAAAATACTAGCAACTAGCAATTTTGAAGCTTATACCTGCTGGAATTGTCGGTATGTGAATTGTGAACTAAAGTGGCGCCATCTCGCCGAAGAGTTTAAAAGCATTGGTGAGCGCCGTTCGTGTTTCGGAAAAAATTCAATACTATGGTCGACATATGGATGTTGACCATAGTATTTGTGATGTTCCTTTCTCGATGAGCAATATGGAATTCGCTCGCACCGCGTGACTTTCGACACATGATTCGAGCTGGTTGAATTTAACTTAATACTTTTATAGTATTATATTTCTAACTGTTATTTGGTTTAATTTTCAGTGGTATTATTAGCGGTAGATAATTATTATTTTTAGGTTGAGCTAGCCGCCACTGACTACAACAACTGTTTACTCGTTCTTCCAAGAAATATTTGAAAGCTTTCAACTAAAGTTATCATATTACACGCTAAAACGTCGCGGCTTCTTAGCATGGATGAAGCATCATTATTTTACTACTCATAATAATATTTACACAAATCTATTTCATTTCGTTTAAATATTAGATTATGAGTAATCTGTAATATATTTTGGTGAAGATTATCATATTATTTCAAACGCCATTAACGTCTCGAGGCTTCAAAATAAATTTGAAATTTCTAGAACAATTTTAAATAAATTGAGTTAACTTTAGTTCAAAGCATGTGAGCATGTAAAGGCTAATCAAATTTTCAAAGCAATTTTATAAATACTGTAACATTATGAAAATAGAAGGATTTCTTGCGCAAAACACTGGGAGATTGTATACAACAGAATTGAAAAGGGTGTCATATAATATTCTGGAAAATATCTTCATAGAAAATTGTATAAAAGACTTGTTTCTGACAAGTCTTTTATATAAATTATTAGCTGACGTGTTCCCGGCGTTGCCCAGAGGTATGAATGGTTTGGAGTAAAATTTTTAAGTATTTTTTCACTTGATTGTGCTATGTCGTCCTCAGACACTCCCGACTACTTTTATCATTATCTTCCACATTTCTTCTTACACCTCTTTCTTCGTTCATAACGTACGACTCATTTTACCACGAATAATTATTTTATTCGTGTTTTCCTAAGGCGTCCCCCACTTTTTATATCATTTTTTCTTTAGTATCATGAAATCCACTTTATTACATTGTCGACTTTAAATCAACTTCCTATCTCATTCCAATGTGGAGATAATGAGAGAGGAAGCTACAAGCCAAAAATGTGTGTATTTTTGTTATACCTTATATTGTAGGTAATAGGCATTAAAATCGCTTGACAAACGGAGTGAGTCTATAAACGTTAGATTTCAAGCACAAAACTGGTTTTTATTTATTTTGTAAATAATTTTATAAGAAAGCAAAAAAATTGATCAAGTGAAACTGTCCCAGATAATCTTAGCTAAAATACTGTATTTTTTAAAGTTTCGTTTACGCGTTCATACATTTCTATTGATTTTTTTTTTTATTAGCTTACTTTTATATTTTTTATTGAGTAATTTATTATTTTATTTATTATTTACTCAAGCGAAACGATAGGAAAACTTTCAATTTATCTAAAGCATATATTTTTATTTTCATAATGTTCACCAATTCGTTATAAAGATTAATCAAAATAGTGATTTAGCATTAAGCTTCGCCTTAAGTCTTTCTCGAGGATTTCTGACTTCTTATACGATTTAAACCATTCTCTAAACGCTGCTGGCACTAATAAGAACAAACTTTGAAATTTTCAGCCAAATCGGATGAATGACGGGAACGCGTATGGAACAATCAAAGAAACATTCATTTTTAGGTATATTTTATAAACTTCCTTCTAACAATGTATTTACAAAAATAAACGATTAATCATAAAATGTGGGGTTCTTTACAATGTCTAATTACACAGGCCTGCGACCAAATTGCTTTCATTAAAATAATGGGTGATTCTTATGTATTTTAGAGCGCTGAGTTCAGAAATGCCGCCAGTTTTTTTCCAGCACGTAAGCATTTTCCGCAAAATGCATTTTTCTTTTGCCTATCTTAAGGCCTACCTTAAGGCGTATATTTATGAATATGCCGAAAAAAGTTGTTTTTCCTATTCGGCTTTTTATAGTTTTATATCATAAACTATGAAATATGATAAAAATTAGTATATTTAACAGCATTAGTTGAGATTTGGAACTTCATTCTCTTGGTACAGAAGCAGAGAAAAACAATTTGAGCCAAATTTTTCTCAAGATGACGAACTTGTATATTGTTCTGATGTTCCCAAGTTGATTTCAATGTTTAACATTCAAAATGTGTCAGATGATAAGAGGCTTTTTATTGACTCATCAAAAAGAAGTTTAAAAGCAGTTTTGCTACACAACGGCAATAAATACGCTTCTGTACCCGTGGGGCACTCTGTGCATCTAAAAGAAAAGTATGACAACATGGCTTTTATACTTGATAAATTGAAATATAAGGAGTTTAGATGGCCTATCTGTGGTGATCTCAAAGTCATCTCTATGGTGCTTGGACAACAAGTTGGCTATACGAAGTTCCCCTGTTTCCTATGTGAGTGGGATAGCCGGGCAAAAGCACAGCACTGGAGCCAAAAAGTGTGGCCAACGAGAACTTTGAAAGTTGGAGAAAAAAATGTTCACTTTGTGTCTTTGGTTGATCCCAAAAAAGTGCTTTTACCCCCACTTCACATCAAGCTTGGACTGATCAAGCAGTTTGTCAAGGCATTGCCAAAAGATGGCGAAACGTTCAAGTACCTTGAAAAGAAATTGCAAAGTTAAAGGAGGGTGTTTTTGTTGGTCCGGACATTCGGAAACTAATGAAAGACAATCAGTTGTGATGGTGATGAAAGCTGAGAAAGAGACTTAGATATTATTTAAAGAAGTTGTGACTAAGTTTTTGGGAAACAATAAGGACCCGGATTATGAAGAAATTGTAAATAAAATGTTGAAATGTTTTAAAACCTTGGGGTGCTCCATGAGCTTGAAACTTCGCTTTTAGAACTCCCATTTGAATTATTTCCCAGAAAACCTTGGTGCCGTAAGTGAAGAGCAGGGCGAGAGGTTCCACCAAGACATCAAAGAAATGGAACGGAGATACCAAGGACGATGGGATGTGAATATGATGGGAAACTACTGTTGGATGCTCCATAGAGAACTTCCAGACATACCACACAAACGGAAAAGCTCAAAACGGAGTTTTGAGGGAAAAAGATGTAGATATTATAAAAAAATTATAAATCCTTATTGTATATACATATTATTTTTATCAAATTGTATTTAAAAATGATAATAATCCACTAGTAATATATATTATTTTTTCATTTCAAAATGCATTTTTACCTATATGTTCTGCGGGTTTTGTATAACTTTCATTTTCATTTTGCGGAAAATCCCTACGTGCTGGAGAAAAACTGAGGGCATATTTGGACTCAGCGCACCAAAATACATACGATTCACCCATTACGGTGAAAAAAACTATCAAAAAGTGTCAATTTGCAGGCCTGTGTTATCTATCAATATGATGTTAATGCACACATATTCATTTAATGTATTGTTCCCTGCAGATAATATGTCAAAAAAATTGTCATTTGACACCATGAACATGTAGTCTTAATTAATGGCCACAGTAATAAAATTACACGTCGGGTCGATCGAAGTTGCTTCAACGTTGTTAACAATCACAATAATACGTGACAATTTCTTATCCTTTTTCTTTGCTTTCTGTGCTACGTAAAAAACGTTAACTTATAGACAATATGAAAAAGGGACAACAACAGAATATGTTAATAAGAGCATGCAATGTTATCAAAGACGGCTTGCGTGATTGAGGGTAAATCTCTCGACTAGCAAGCCGATAATCGCAGGTTCAAATCCCGGCTTAAGCCAGGAAATTTTATTTTATTAATATGTGTCATTTCACAATTTATTCATTATTGATATAGTTTTCTTGCGGCACGTTCCAGGGTGGAAGATACTCTAAGTATCACCATGTTGTAAGACCACCATTCAGAATTTAAGCGTTACTTGACCTTCCTCTACCCCATCTCCTTCTCCTCCCCAAAACCTTCAGCCTCACAACACACCCCGATTAGGGATACCATAGTCTCACTGGCTCCAAGCGGTTGGGAGCAGTTCGGACTTTTTTGCGGAATTCATGTAAAATAAATTAATAATTCCAGTTTCTACGGCATCGCCCCGAGATAAAACGTTGCATTAATTAGAGTATATTTACTATTATTCCGAGACACTAACTTCCGCCAAATAGGCAAATTTGGCTTATACATAATATTAACTTAGGGTCGACGGAAGAACAACCCGGAAGGAATTTGAATGAAATAATTTATTTTATTTATTACTTTTTATACGCTTATGGGGTATTTCCGTTGGGTAGATATTGTATTTTTTTTTTTACACAATGGTAAGTAATAATTTGGGATAGTCAGATGCTCTGAAGGGAACCTGCTTGCACAACCCGGGTGTCAACTGTGCACCTTAAAATTTAAGTTAAGAATTACGGAATTCAATCCATGTATTGGATAAAAATATTAATAAATGATAATACAAAAATTAATGACAGATTTTTTAAAATATTTTTTATAAATCAAAATTGTGACATTAAAAATGTCGATATTGTTTGTATATTTGATTACTGTATGGGGCTTAGGATCACAGGAGTCTAGCTAAAAAAACTGGTGTTTTGACTTAAGCTTGGTTTCGATAATGTCATAATCATATGTATTAGTGCCACATAGATCTATCTCGTACATACAGTCAGAGATACAGTGGGACATATCAGTTGGGCATATGAGCATTCCAGTCTTGATCTCAAAACTGTGTTTCTGTAGATAGGCCCCTGTAATTTTAAACCCCATCGTATTGGCGTGGAATTGGCGAGTTTGCCACAAAATTTGTTTGTGGACGAGTAGGTACTGTTGTATTAACTAGACTCTGAGTTTGTTACAGTTGAGCTCCGAATTTACAATTTAAAAAAAGAAACATAAATCCTTTATCCCTCGTCAATCCTAAATTGTATGTTTTTTAAGGTATTTAATAAAAAAATATGGTTTTTTTGTTCTTGAGAAATATTCAATTTAAAAATGATAAATCTGAATTTATTCGACAATTTCTAATGTGAATTTAATGTTAAGGTGACCAAACAACGAAATTCAACACAGGTACTCCTACTCACCCATTTTTGGGTTCTCTTATTATAAATTGTAGTGCTTCTTTTATTCGCTTAAGGGTAAGTTGCCGGCTATGTAGCATTCAGAAGTAGGGGTTGGAAGGAATAAGGGACTGGATTTAGACCTTGGGGAACGCCTTCATCAGGATACTCCGTCTTAAGGTTTCCGGGATATTGGCCCATTCATCTGACATCTAGTGATATTTTTGAGGATAAAATATTTTATTATTATGATGTAGACGCAATGAACTTTAATTATGTATCCTTGCATTATATTGAAATGTTTTATGGGTATTTACGTTATCAAACATATTGAAATATACGTTTAAATTAAGTCAAGGTTTGTGGAAGTCATTTGAAATTGTTAACGATACTTAGATTTAGACTCATCCTGTGCTTAAGCATCCGAAACTGGGTTAGAGATAGCTTAAGAGTATCCTTCTAGTGAAAAGTTGTTTCCGTTGAATCCGGTTGCGGCATTGGTATCAACCACAAAAGATTGGGTTTTGCAACACTCAAAATGACCATAGAACCAAGATGTTCCAATAGGATTAAACCTATCTTAATGTATAAAAATATCACGTTTCACTGTGTTCGTACACGCTAATCTCTGAAACCGCCGTACCGATTTCAATGAAATTTTGTGCATGTGTATGGTTGTTTTCAGTTTGAAAAATTAGATAGGACCCGATAAGTAGCATTGTGGTCAAAAGCTAAAAAAAATCAATGAAATAAAACAATATTTTTTGTTTAAAACCACGAATTTTTATAAATTTTAAGACCGACCGGTTTCGCTTCACTCGAGCATCGTCAGGGTACAAAATTGAACTAATCAATAATACAAAATGTGTCACATCACTTTATACTTAATTGAAAAGTTTTTATACATTTTTGCTTTTATGGCTGTACTCACCAATTTTAAATTATATCAATTAAGTATAAAGTGATGTAACACATTTTGTATTATTGATTAGTCTAATTTTGTACCCTGACGATGCTCGAGTGAAGCGAAACCGGTCGGTCTTAAAATTAATAAAAATTCGTGGTTTTTAACAAAAAATATTGTTTTATTTCATTAAAATGTTAAACCACAAAGTGATTGCTTTCTACGAAAATATAAAAAAAAAAAAATAATAATAAAAAAAAAATAAAAAAAATAAAAGAATAAAAAATAAATATTATAAAAAAAAATAAAAAAAATCAATGGATTTTGTTCAAAGGAAATTTTCTCATTCAAAAATACATATACCCACAAATTTTCACTTATCTAAATAGAATGCGGTCTGTAGCAGGACAACGTCTTATATAATAAAATGCATTCTAAATGGTTGAGATAAATTCAAACGGCCCGAGGAATACTAAACGCAATACCTCTGCACCGTAATGAGCTACGAAGTCGAATTAAAGTCTACTACTGAAGAAGTCGGATAGATATTAGCAATAGCGAAAAATTGCGGGGGATGCACTAGTAGTCAACTTAGTCCAACTCAACCGCTGACCATACCTAATTTACCAAACCTAAAAAAAAAAAAAAACGAAAAAATAATGGGCTTTTTTAGTCTAATGTCCATTGTCGCATTATATATTGTTGGCTTCTATGGCTAACGGAAATCCTCACGCAACAGAACTAAGGCAGATGGTCCATGAAACATTGTTATTGCGAAACGAAGGTAAATGTCACCAACATTGATCACTCATACTTCTGCAAATCGCGTCCACGAACAGCGGTGCCCAGCCTTTGTTCTACCTACACACCAAGAGCATAACTTCGGTAGTCCGTGAATTTTGGTCAAAGCTCGGCGACAGTTGGCATGCTTATTTGCCACATCTTCCTTTGCTTATTTTATCTATAGATTTTCTTCTTAATGCGATGTAATCCGAAGTAATGCAAAATCATCAATATGTTTTTGGTTTGAAAACTTGAAATATCTTGGATAAATGAAGTTTTTTTTTGTATGTAATAAAACGATAAAAAAGTCATTTTGAAGTGCACAATCTCCTGTATTCGAACCCTTTTTCAGCTTTAGGTTTATTGCATAATGAGGCAATTTAAGTTCTCGAGATGATGTTCTGAAAAAATTTGAATTACCTGCTAGTGCCTGAACTTCGCAAAATTAAATAAAACATTTGGTCATGTTCATTTTTTACTATCACTTATCACTATCTGCGTAAAATGTTATTATACGTAAACTATCTCATATTAATGTTATATTTAAACTTGAACTTTTATAGTATTTGAGCTTGAACAAAGTATAATAAAATACATTAAGTCCAAATTTTTACGCTTTACCACGAGTACTCGACCACTCACAAATTATAAGTTAATTATAGAATATACATTACCCAAGTTGACAGTAGATTACATTTGGAGGGCTATCCTTGGATTTTCTGTTTACATGGGTTATAAAACCATGGTAAAACCCACAAAGCCATAAGTTAAATGAAAATTAAATCCACCACGACTCTTTCCCGCGATTGTACGTAATAAACTGCTGTAATTTAAAATAAAATTGTGTTGTTTTTACGATGCTGGCTAAATTAAGCAAATGATTTATAAAAAAAACTTTAAGTTTATAAGGAAAGAAAATGTAAGCTCACATCAAGGCTGTCGTGGAATTAACGAAATTAGTATGTTGAATTTTTTTGTAAGCCGTGAGTTTTATCTGGATGAATGAAAATTTTGAATACTTTGTTTTGAATTTATTGTCAAAAGAAGAAATTACTTCAATTATCAAGGATTCATGGGGCTAGTAGATTCAAATCATTTAAGTATTTACAGAAACTAAATAATTGCTTAAAAATCTTAAAATTACAATTAAGTTTTTATTTTAATTTTATAAATATTAAAACATTACAAATTTGGTGACTTTCTCAACTACCACACTAGGCTCATTCAAGTACTATGCCAGTCGCACATGATTCATGTAAGAATATCAATAATAAAGCATAACGGAAAAACAAAAATTAAAAAAATGTGCACATCATTATAGAAACCATATAAGAAATAAAGATAAAACTACATAAATGATAGAGTTAATACCATTTTTTAACAGTGTTCGGAAATCATGCATTCCTTAAAAAAGACTCGTCCTCTTTCAAATAGCCTATGATGAATTCGTATATTAAAAATGGATATAGAATTAATTGACTTTAAATCGGTGTTTAAAACATTGTATATTTTAAGAGCAATGAACCAGAATTGTAACTGAACGAATGAGGTTCTTGATTTATGAAAAGCGGGAGTGTGCTTGATGTTGTGGAGACACCAGCAGGCTATTTTTCCGTATGTAGCACAAGCCTCTTAGTCAATAACTAGCAAATATGTAAGACCTTAATTTTAACAAATAGTTCGTTTGAGGGTTTGGTAGGTTGGCATTTTAATATAATTCACAAAATTATTTTTTGTACTGTAATAACTGGATTGATAATAGATTTAGCACACCCACCCCATCATATAATACCATATGTTAAATATTTTCTATTACATTTATTATAACTTGGTTATTCAAATATTTTTTTATTTAATTTCTTTCCTAAGCCTTAAAAATGAGATAATAAAGACGAATTCGTTTTCGGATTAACATTTTTTTCAGATTTTCTGAAAAGTATTAATACATTAGTGAAGGTACCTAACAATTTTGTAGATTAACTATTGGAATGCTATGGGTAAAATGCCAATAGAACCCCATGCGCCTATTGACACTCTTTTTGTAATAACTTACTTGTTATTCGCAAAATAATATTTTTATAAATTGTACCGTTTTACCAAATTATGTAGTTATACATTTATAAAAAAATATTTTTCCATTGTATGTTGTTTCCCCAGAATAGCTAGATATAATTCAAAGAAATGTCTACCTCTATAAAAAATGTTATAAATATGTAATTAATACGTGCGAAAATTGATTTTATTATATTTTCCAGATGATTCAGAATTTTTTAAAGTCAAAATAAATTTTATGAGGACTTTTTATAAATAAATACAGTACTCCGACTTTTGAAAATCGGAACATTAACATTTGGCGTGGAATTTTGCTTAGCGCTTTTTCACAGATATTATAAACAAGCAAGGTACAAAACGACATGATTTAATAATATTAAGATACATTATTTCCTTGTCAAGCGAATAAAACATTTTTTTTTTGTTTCAGGAGCATTTGTTAAGGTTCAAAGTAGCATAAAATTAAGACAAGTGCAGCGGGGTAGTAGCAAATCATATCTCAATTTGGGAGGTGGGTTTGGGTACCGCCGGCCCGGGAACCATTTATAGGATAATTAACACCTCTGCCATAGCTCACCCCAAGTGTTTCGCTACGTTCGGTGATTTCGCAGGAGTGCCCGGGTTCAACTGGTGAGGTGTATTCAGGGTGCGCCTGGCCACCATCTGCGTGAAGTGCCAGATCGAGAGAGGCTGGTTTGTTTCCTTTGACCTCTCCAACTAGTCTCTCGACCCACCCTTGCGCCTCAGTGGAAGAGGTATATTTATATGTCCGTCTATATATATACTGTCCGTATATACTTTTAGACACATTAATCCCTAGATTTCTACCCAACCCTCATACTTTTTACCTTCCCAGAATATCTCCATCTTTATTTTCTTTAAAAAATGCCCTCCATACAGCAAACAGAAATTATTTTCCTCAGGGCTTCTCCTGTGTGGGGTTACTGCTAATGGGTTGTGCTTAAAACCTGTCAAAATTCATCTTATAAGATCAAAATTGATCATTTTTAATTTGCCAATAGCAAGGTGATACCAATTTGTTGGAAATGAATACTTTTGTATTTTGGAACGTAAATAAATTCCACTACAGATTAATATTGTAAAATCGGAGACCTATTTTCGAAAACGAAACTCTGCAGAGTTTATGTAAAATCATTATCGAAAGGTGACGCCTGAGCGAAAATATTTAGAAACAAACTGCCAAAGGTAATTCCATTGAAGCACAGATGAGATTAAAAATCATTTTAATTGCTCTAAGAAGCTTAAAGTTAGAGGCAATACGCCAGCTCCAGCTTTAAGCTCTCAAAACTGTTTTGCATTCGTTATATTTTCAGCAAGTACTTAGAGGTTTGATAAAAACTGCGGTGTTTTCAGAGGCTGATATATTTTATAATATTTTTTCCTTTAACAAGGATTTTTGTTTGTCGTTTTATCATTTCTGCCTACAACTTTGGGGAGATAGTGTTATGGAAATATTTCAACTCTTGCATCCTAAATTTCTACTAGGAAGAAGAAGGTTTAAGAATACCTTGGTACCTATCCATTCATCTACACTATCATTAAACACGGCTAAAGTCATTTAAAGCAATGCTTAATTTTTTTAAATCTAAAATTCTCTTTTTTTCTCTTCCCCATCTCATATTTTTCCTCTCCTCACACCACGTGTCACAACATTGTATGGACATACGTAGTACATACTTTAACTATTTATAATTGAATATCATATTTTACTGTGTATCTTTTGATAACAATTTTTTTTAATATATATTTTTAATTTTTCACTTGTAGCAAACACTTTGTGGGTAAACATAATTATAATAATTAAAATAAAATAAATTTGTTTGAAATACCACTTTATTGGATATATTTATAACCAACCGGTTTCAATTCAACCCGAACCTTCATCAGGGTTAATAAAAACATATTAAATTAATTACAGAGGTATATGGGTACTTAAAGTTAAGCTGGAAGAGGAAGAAAAAACATCAACTTTGGTGGGGGTGGAAGACTTAGGTAAGAGAGAGGGGGTAAACATAGGTGCAGGGAATGGCAATATATTTAAAATGGGGCTGTTTGTTAAATCTAAGGACGGGTTGTTTCGGAGAATTTGAACAATTCATCAAATTTCAACGTTCATTTTCGGGTTCTGTGAAAGTCTTATTCAAGTTCTGTTATTATATTATTGTAGGCTAGTTACTTGACAAAACTGAATTAAAAACAGATATTGAAAAAATCTTTCACAGAACTTGAAAATGAACGTTGAAATTTGATGAATTGTTCAAATTCTCCGAAACAACCCGTCCTAAGTGTTTATTTAATAAATTGACTTTAACCCTTTCGTCCCGGAAAGAAAAAAATCACATTGGATCCGAAGCGGGGTCACTCAGTCCCCCAATTTGTTTTGCTTATTAAAAGGTGTTAATGACATAATTCGATGAAATTTGTTTTGGTTATAATTAGAGGGAAGTATATATTACATATTTCAGTAGTCATTATCAAAATCGTTTCATAAATAAAGTCATAATTAATGTTCTAATGAATTTAGACCATAACGCATATGTTTTCAAAGAAAACGGAGAAGGCGGGTACGTAGCAAGCATCGCGCCTCGTTTCCGAATCTCGACTGCCGATTGGCGATTAAGCGTCGACGTGGGTGGCTAGTTTCTTGCATAGGGTGGTCTGTAAATGATGGATATGTATTTTTTACTTTTATAGTTTATGAAAACTACTACGTACTACTAAACTAGGTACGGATGTTAAATATTTTGAAACAAATGTTGTATGTTGATATTTAATGTAGGTATTAAATTATTTTATTTCTACAATTATTCTTATTATTATTATGTATCTTTTCTCGGGAGATTTTTCAATGTGGATGAGTGTTTCAAGCTAATAATTATTGCTTATAAATAAATGTTACCCTTTGTGCTATGAAAAAAAATTCTTGTCTTAAACATTAGTTTACAAAAAAAAAAATAATTAATATCTTATTTCTGATTGTTTTTATTATAATTTCATTTAGAGTATCATCTAGCATCGTGCCGCAGTTAACCTGTAATCATAAATGATGCGTTTGCTTGAATAGGTATATATTGAGTTTATAGTTTTTCACTGATCCATTTATGTAGGTATGTTTTACATTTTTAACGGTGAATGGTTTTGTTTTGTAATGTTTTATCAAATAAAATTGTAAAAAATAAGGTATTTTTAATAACTTCAAATTGTTAAAAATAAGGTATTTTTAAAGTATTGAAATCCAATCTTGAAATAAATATTTTTTTATTGTAGCCTGAGAATTCCCCGTTTTTGATAAACAATATTTATGAGAGATCTGGAAACGGTATTTATAAACTCGTAATAGGATACATATGAGAAACCGGAGAATTTCTCTCTTTTTCTTAGTAATGACGGCCCCCATGGTCAAATGGTTGAGATTCTGGGTCGCGGGTTCAAAATCCCAGCAAGCGCAAATTAATTCAATAATTATGTGATATTTCATAAATAATTCATAAAATATAATGCATTTAATATAATATATTTTCCGCACGGCCAAGGATGGGAAATGCGTTCAGTATTGCCCTGAACAAAAACCACCATTTAGAATAGAAACGTCATCATACTAGGAGGCTATCTCTTTTATGGTGACCATTTATAGGGATTGATTAAATAAACTGAAAATTGCAAAATTATAATAGAAAATAGAAAAAGACATTCGTAATATAAAACATAATTTTAATATAATTTTAAAATATCTTACACACATAATATCGTAGTAAAATGAAGAAATTTACAAAAAGACAAAAAACACACCTCAAAATATTATATTTTTACAAAAATACACCTCAACATTTTGGAAACACATAAGGTAGGTACCTACTTTATAATAAATGAGTTTTATGAAACAAACATTAGATATTAGCAAAAATTATTACACATATAGTATAATGAACATACCTATTACTGGTAAACAAGACATGTCGATCATCCAGTTGATTAGTCAGACATCTCTAAATACAAAGTTTTGAGATAATGAGGAAAGCAATGTTCGAATGCTCGCCATAAACCAAATATTATTTACATGTGTCTGTATTTTATAAATTAAATATGCTATAAAAAAATAACACCGGGAAGTATAACGGTTCGGTACATTAGTACGACATTTTTAAATTTTCTACAAATAACCCAGAAAACATATATTTTGTTTGTTTTTTCATTTTACATATAACTGTATACTCAACTCAAATTCCGATTCTTCGGAGATGTCTGACTAATCAACTGGACGATCGTTATATTTACATATTATACACAAATCGCGTGATGAAAATCACAACTTGAAATGTAAGATATTTACTCTTTATCGTATTATTACAAAGAATTTTTTTTCTTGAGCAAGTGGAATGTAACATATACACACGGCACGAGTTCCCAAAATTGAAGATGAAATAAACGAAAATTATAACCTAGCTAGAAGACAATAACTTTTTAAATAAAAATTCACAATTTAGAAAAACACACACAACACGATGAAAGTTAAACCCAAACAACATGGAATAAAATCAGCATTATTAAATAGCGAATAATTCTGTCAGCTATTAATTTTGGTCCATACATATCCCAAACTTTAATTTATTGGTAAATCGAATAAATATACTCCAGAATAAATTGTATGAAAAAATGAAATGCAAAGTGATTACCAAGAAATAATCTAATCTAAAATTGGGATCATATTTATAAAAGAAGACAAAACAAAAACAAGCTGACGTTAACAACACAATTTTTGCGTAATTTGATGGAAAAACATAAAATATAATGTTATAAGAAGGTACAGTAACTATTGGATATTATGTCCGGTTTTTGACAACATTTCACTTGTAAGATATTATAGCGTAATGACTCCTGGATATATACTTATTGCACAAGACTGCAAAAGTGAACTAGATGTTCTGGAAAACATTGTAAAATTGATATCAAGTTATCAATAAACAATCGCATAAATTAACAATTTCCAAATGACCACTATGCTTTGAGCAATTGAAACCTTTATACATAAATTTAAATGGAAAATGAGAAAAGTGCACCACGTCTAAAACAGTAGAGGGACTTCTTATAAAAAAGTGATAAACAGAGAAATGATTAAAAGCACAAAAGATATGGTCGAAAAATGTTTGTTTTCTTATAGAAAAATATGTTGTTCATTTACCAAATGTTAGTAAGTGACTACATGCACTATCATGAATGCTTTAATTATTTAAAATACACGTAATTTATTATTAAAAACTATAATATTAATATGAAATAAACAAAACGGATTTTTATGCAAAATATTTTCCAACGTGATCATTTTAAAAATGAAACAATTCGACTGAGAATACACCAAGATAACACAAACAACCAGTACACTAATTGAGTTTGTGTAATCAAATGAACGTGAACAAATTCTAAAATACTAGACAAACCTAAAATTGCAGATCATGGCACCATTAGTATAGTGATGACTTGAAAAGAAACAGCAAAAATACTAGAAAAAGTGAATAATAGAAGAAATTTCTAAAGGTCGGATATGCTTATTACAAAAATGACAGATTGTTTGTTAATTTTAAAGTTCTATGAAATTTCTATTCAAGTTCTGTTATGATATCAGTATAGGCCAGGTACTTCACAGAACTGAAATAATATCGGAACTTGAATAGAACTTTCGCAGAACCTGAAAATTAACATCAAAATTTGATGAATTGTTTAAAATCTGTCAAAAGATCCGTCCTAAGCAACTTTTATTATTTTAACAACATTCATTATTGGCATTGTCCTTGATAGTTTTACAGTTAGTACAAAAATTTTCTTGGACCCTGTGCAGAACACAAATAGATTTCCTGCAAGTATAACAACACAGCTTAGTTTTTCTATCAATGTTGCGCGGGCAAAGATAACACCGTCTTCGTATTGCCTTGGTAGGTAAAACTTGTACTTCATTTAATACAATATCGTCGCTTGTGCTCGGCATAACTTTTTCAAATAATTCGAAGCCGTATTGCTGCGCTTTGTGAAATTTTACACCGCTTTCTTTTCTACTTTTAATGTTGTTTTTCACTAAGTCCATGGCCAACTCCCTGATAAAGATTTTTCGTCTGCTTCGGTCATTTGAATGCCATTCTGGATATTTAGTGATCCAAATAACATAAGCATTCAAGGCAGCCATATCTAAAATCTCCATGAAAATACGAAATGGCCACCTTCTTGTCGACCTAACGCAGGAATATTCCCTTGTCATTTTGTCCCCGGTGTCTACAGCCCCCTTTGTTGAGTTGTAATGTAATATTATATCTGGCTTTTTTGACTCTGACGCTGATGAAATTTTGTCGTCGTGGAATTCGGTTGAAAGAAGAGCCACTGCACTCTTCTTTTTCGGCACATAAGAAACAATTGTAAGTGCATCGGTAAAACCAAAAAGGCTTGTATGTAATTCCCTTTGCGGAGAAGGTAAAAATTCTTTTGGAATTTCTCTTTTATTCGACCTCAATGTACCAGTCAGCGTCAAATTATTATCCAATAATTTATTGGCAAGAGGTATTGACGTGAAAAAGTTGTCTGTCGTAACACCTCTTCCAGAACCGTAATATGGTGCTACTAAGTCAGTTACGACTCGTAACCCCTGATTTACTTCTCGGGCATTGCCAATTTTGCCCGTGTATACTTGAGTATTTAAAATATAGGCTGTTTTGGCATCAGCTGCCACCCATATTTTAATTCCGTATCGTCCAGGTTTGCTTTTCATGTATACACGGAAAGGACATGATCCCCGGTACGTCGCCAAACGTTCGTCTACGGTGATGTGGGAATCCGGGGAGTAATTTCTAGTGCAAGCTGCGTTAAAATTTTCATAAATTGATTTTATCGCCTCCAGTTTTGTCCCACTTTGTGCGATTCTTTCGTGCCTAGTCACTCTATCATCAAATCGTAGAGTACTAAATAAGAATGCAAATCTATCTCTAGACATAGCTGCTGTATAAAAAAATTGCCTAAATAGATCATTCGTTGTCCACAACTCTTTCAACTGCATCTTTCTGCAACGGTTTCTCCCAGCAGCAAGCAATATGCCGATAAAGGATTTAATTTCATCCGTAGAAATTGATGCATCATCGGCTGTGCCCTTGTTTTCCCTCACACAAAAACGTTGGGTTTCAGTAACTATTTCTTTGAGAATATCGTCAGTAATAAACAATGAAAATGCGTCTCCAATAGATGAAATATTTTTGCTTTCATTTGTCAGGCCAGGACGAGAGTAAACAATATTGTGTTGCCTACTACGGGATTGTGTCGGAGGAACGGAACTCCACTTAAATCCAGATTTGGAAGTAAAAGATTTTTCTTCCGTTTCATCAGTAATCTTTTCGGCATCTTCGTCAGAGGTGTCGGATTCACTTTCAGAAGAACTTTCAAAAGAAACATGATCTTCAATGTCCGATGTGTTTTGAATGTTTTCAAATTCAAAATCACTGTTTGACTCATCACTACCAGAGTCTTTCTCTAATAACGCTCGCACCTGCTCAGCGTTTAAAAATTTTTTGGGCATTTTTTTAGAATTGTGTAAATTTAAAAAGTAAGTAGGTAAACTTGATATCGTAACTGAATCTGCAATCAGAGCCTGCAATCTGTAATCAGAAAAAAGTAATTATGTAGCATCAACCCACTTACTTTTCAATAATAACTAACTAAATATCTAATCATCACGTCGTTTCCCGCAGGGGTACCTAGGCAGAGAGGACAGACCGCCAAAAACTCGGTCTTGGTACACACTCTTTGCCTCATTCACATTCATATATCGTCTCATATATATATATATATATGAGACGATATATGAATATATATATACAGTCAAACTTGGTTATAGCGAGCACAAAAAACTAAATTTTCTCCTTAGAGCGATTACTCGTTTTATCCAAAATAGGTTTTCTAAAAGTCGTAAGTACCTACCTACCTGCCCCTACTATTAATATATGTGTAGTGTATTAGAAAACAACACTTTTATTCATAAAATTTATAATCAATGATTGTTTTTAATTTTTCGTTTTCCCGCTCCACAATTCCTTTCTCAAAACAATCAACACATTATAACTACCTTCACCTGGTTCGAGGCTTCCAAGAAAAATAACATTAAATTGCCAGTCGTAATATAATCAATAGCATGGGCATATTGTAATTTTACTCATTGCACTTACATCAGCCTTGCATTCTTTGCAGATTTCCACATTTCTCATACGATCAAATATGGTTTTACCACACATACTCCTCAGGGATCTCATATCAACAGCATTCAGTCTACTTTCATCATCATCATCTGCCAGTTCCATGCCTCACTGCCATACATCAGGGTAGGTACAAGCATTCCACTGTGGACTACTAGCTTCGCTTCTTTAGACAGCTTTTTGTTGGCGCCAACGGAATTCAGTCCTCCATTAATGGAGTTACCTGCATTTACCCATCTTTCAATATCTCTATCAGCCTTCCCATCTGAGATTGATATTCTCAAAATATCTCAAATCGAAAATTTATGCATCCAAAAAATAACCATGGGTGCCTTCCGTTGATTATGTGTTTACATTTTTATGTTTTTAATGATCTATCAAATAACGAAGATAAAATAAAATAAATAACAAAAACATCTTAAAATTATTATTTCACATAAAGAAAAGAATTAAATGATACCTTTTTGTTAATTATAATTAATGTAAGACTAAATTTAACGCTTCTTGAGGTGAATTTTCACAAAAACGGCGCTATTTAAATCATATGGTCATATTCTAATGCGTGAAAAACTAGTAGGTACTATTAGTACTACTAGTAGTACGATTATTCTATAAATTGTATGGTTTGAGCAATGGAATACATAATGTTTACATGAAAATAAATTTAGAATTAATATAATAATTTTTATCATAAAATAAAAGAATATGGGAACCAAATGAACATTTTGAGTAAAAGCGCAAAAACAAGCTGCAATAATATGCAGTTATAATAATAATACACCGAGAAATTTTGACACTGATACCATCAATAAAAGCAAACTATTAAAATGCAATATTTTAATATTGTGGAGAATAAATAATGTTTATGAATGTAAGTAAGTCCAAAGTCATGGTATTTGAAAGAGAGAGTATGAAAACAGTGTGCAATATAGTTGTGAATGATGAATACTTGGAGCAAGTGGATGAGTTTGTGTATTTGGGAAGTATGTTTACGAGAGATGGGAAGGCTGATAGGGATATTGAAAGAAGGGTGAATGCAGGTAACTCCATAAATGGTGGGTTAAATGCCGTAGGCGCCAACAAAAAGCTGTCCAAAGAAGCAAAGCTGGCAGTCCACAATGGAGTGCTGGTACCTACCCTGATGTATGGCAGTGAAGCATGGAACTGGCAGAGGAAGGATGAAAGTAGGCTGAATGCTGTAGAGATGAGATCCCTGAGGCGTACGTGTGGTAAAACCATGTATGATCGTGTGAGTAATGTGGATATCCGCAAAGAATGCAAGGCTGATGTGAGCGTAATGAGTAAAATTAAGAAAGGGACCCTCAGATGGTTTGGGCATGTAGAGCGAATGAATGAAGAAAGGAGCGTAAGGAGAATATATGACGCAAGTGTGAATGGTGTAAGAAGTAGGGGACGCCCGAGGAAGACATGGCACGATCAAGTGAATCAGATACTTGAGTCGGGTCATGTCAAGAGTCAGAAAAATAGAAGAGTATGTATGAGACGATGTATGAATGTGAATGAGGCAAAGAGTGTGTGCCAAGACCGAGTTGTTTGGCGGTCCGTCCTCTCTGCCTACCCCTGCGGGGAAACGGCGTGATGGTTAGTTAGTTAGTTAACACCCCTGAAACATATACTTTTATACGCCATTGCATAAGATAAATGTACTTACCAATCTGAAGACGCCCGTAGCACTGTGAAACTGGTCCGTTCCCAAAGAGAATTATTTAACACCAAAACACAAGTTAGCAATAACCGAAAACACTATTTATTCGCTGCAGTCTTCAATCATACTGTACTTTAAACTTTTGAGCAAGTTCTATCTTCCAAATTCCAACAAATTTAAAAAAATAATTGTCTCTTTCTGGTCTATTTGTATTTCATACGACAAACAGAGACGGATGCAATTTTAATTGTGTTCCTAAAATGTGTTGCTCATAGAATGTATAAGGACACCTGCGCCGGATGTTACCCAGACGAAATGGTCTGGGACCGCCAAGTGAATATCTTAGTATTTCAAAAGGACATATGAGAAGCGCTGTGTCACCGATTCGGATTAAGTCCTTTTCATTAATAACTAAGAAATTACTTACTATCCCTTAAAAATTGTCCAGTTACCGCCTCTCCCATTTCAATTCCGGTCAATCATTAGGTAAAGCAAAATGGTAAAGTGATAATAAGAATACTAGCGTGACTCAATTATAACGGTGTAGCCCTTTTTATTACAATGCAAAATTTATCTTTCGGCTACCGGCTTCGGCAGGATCTTCGTCCAGTTCGTGGAAACGTTTATAAAGTCCCGCCCCGTAAAAAATATTCTATCAGATTTAGATGTAATTTATTTAATATCTTAAAAAGTAGTAATGCGATATAAATTTTTTAAATGCAGATCGATAGCTGAATAGTTTTTCTAAGATTACCTAAATTATTTGTTATATGGTGTAAAAAACCATCTAGATACAGCTTAAAACTCTAGTTAGTGTAGAATTATAACCCCGGTCCGGGGTGGAAGTGTTAAGGGATTTTTTTATCTCCAGTGCTTCTAAATTGTTGAGGCGTAGACCTATCCCGTTTCTATGTAATACTTCTATACCTGAAGGTTTATCAAATGAGTGATCTTTATCTATTAAATGTGTTGCAAATTCCGAAAAACCTATGTTGTTTAAGCATCTCAAGTGCTCAACTACCGGCGTTCGGGTTGAACTGAAACCGGCTGGTTATAAATTTATTTATTTATTTATTTATTTATTTATTTATTTTTCATGTTCTCCGTAAAACGGTTATTCACCAATACATTATGGAGAAGATTACAAATTAGACAAAAAGTATAGCAAAACACATAAAAAGGTCAGTTTCACTACTTTGTGACATACGTCAAAAGATAATTGTTAAACTGCCTGTAGGTTACGTTAAAAATGTCGATGGTCAATGCAGACTCGTTGAGCAGTTCAGTCGCTCTGTTGACTGGGGCGTTCTGATAGGCAGAAGTCCTCGCTTTTGGAGCATAAAAAAGGGTATGGGACCTTCCACGAGTATACTTGTCTGGGACATATAAGTTAATCTCTTTCAAAATAGATGGATTATGTATAGTTCCAGAGATTATCTTAAAAAAATGTTTTCCTAAAAATATTTTTCGGCGGGCTTCTAATGTATTAAGATCGAGCATTCCTGCTAAGAATAAGGATGGATATAGGAAAGGGTAGTACATATATTCCCTCATATATAGGTAACGCATGAATCTCTTTTGTACTTTTTCTATTTCGAGAATATGGTTTTGCTCAGAAGGGGCCCAAATAATGGAGCTATATTCCAAGATACTGCGAACAAGTGCTTCATACGTTCTTCGGATTGCGATTCCGTTGGTAAATGATCTTGAATTACGAAGAACAAATCCAAGCATTTTGTTGGCACGGGAGACAATATCAGATATATGGGATTTGAAAGAGAGATTTGCTTCAAAAATTACGCCAAGGTCTCGAATCTCATTTTTACGTGTTAATTCATGTTTATTAATGTGGTAGGGGAACAGGAATGTATCTTTGGACCTTTTAAATGTAACGACACTGCATTTCTGAATACTGAGGGGTAAGTTGTTCAGTTCCGACCATTTGACAAGAGAATCAAGATCGTTCTGCAGAAGAATGGAATCGATGTAACTTTTGATTGCTTTGAAAAGTTTTATATCGTCAGCAAAAAGGAGATATTTTGAGTGGTTTATAGTGTTGCCAATGTCATTGATGAATAAGAGAAAGAGAAGGGGTCCTAGATTCGATCCCT
Source organism: Hesperophylax consimilis (assembly GCF_061612785.1). Lineage (NCBI taxonomy): Eukaryota > Metazoa > Arthropoda > Insecta > Trichoptera > Limnephilidae > Hesperophylax > Hesperophylax consimilis. The sequence continues at coordinate 5,850,365 of NC_142861.1, read as the reverse complement.
GGGGAATCCCGGAGTTAGTTTTGTATTCGTGAGAGATATGGTGTCCGTAACTGACATACTGACGACGATTGCGTAAGTAGCTAGCCATAAAAGCGAGGAAATTCTGAGAGAATCCGATGTCACTTAATTTTTTCAATAAAATATCATGGTCGACTTTATCAAATGCTTTCTCGAAGTCTGTATAAATCACATCAACAGGTACAAAATTTTCAAATGAATTATTAATATAGGTAATGAGATTCATAAGATTCGTTGAAGGTGACAGTGTGGGACGAAATCCGTGCTGATTTTCGGTGAGTGCGTGTTTTGTTTGGTTATATATCTGTGAATAAATTATGGTTTCTAAAAGTTTTGCGGGTGCTGACAACACAGCTACAGGTCTGTAATTATCTATTTCTGACTTTTTTCCTTTTTTATGTATAGGCGTTACTTTCGTTAGTTTCCACATTTCCGGAAAGATATTTTTGCGAAGTGATAGGTTAAAAATATGTTTTAGAGGTTGAACAAAATAACTTGCATATCTTTTGAGGATTATAGGTGGAATACAGTCTGGGCCGACGGAGTATTTAGGTTTTAGTTTATGGAAAGCTGTAATAATATCGTCATCGTTAATTTCATGAATTTGTACAGGTAAAGAGTTAAATGACAATGAAGCTATAGAGGATATGTCAAGTTTGGGGATATTGTCGCTAAATACTGATTGAAAATAGTGTGCGAAACCTGCGGCGATCTCAGACGATCCATCATATTTATTGTCTTTGTAGTCCATGTGGTTAAGTTTGTCACAGCCGCGGCGTTTATCGTTAGTGTAAGACCAAAATCGAGTTGGGTCTGTTATTATACTGTTCTCGGCCTCACGTGTAAAGTCAGTGTAGGCCTGACCAATTAACCGTTTGATTGATTTTCGCAAAGTTTTAAAGTTAGCTAAGGCATGTTCGGATTTTGTTTTTTTCCAAAGATAGTGCATTTTAGTTTTTTCTCGTATGAGGTGAATGATTTCCCCACTAAACCATTTCGGATATTGTCTAACATCTTTGAGCATACGTGTAGATCTTTTCTTAAAACAAATGTTGAAAATATTATTGAGCTGTTCATAAAACATTTCGATAGCTAGATTTACGTCAAGGCAATCGTAATGATTCCAGTGATGTTGTTCTAAGGCATTCTTAAGTGTGTTATCTGAGCTTTCGTGGAAAATCCAACCCATGTTTATGTCTGGAGGCAATGTGTCTGTTTGTATATGTGATTGAGTTGTGTAATCGAATGTGAATGAAAGTGAAGGGTGATGAATATCCTCTCTGACTAATGGGGAGTTATGGCGGCAGATAACAGCATTTTTAGAATTTACATTACTTAATACTAGGTCTAACATGTGTGCATTTATGTTATAAACAGTGTTGAATTGTGTTAAATTATAAAAAGAACAAAAGTAATCGAAAACGTCAATTGGGTTTTTCCCTGAGGGAAAGTTAAAATCACCGAAAATAATAATATTTTTTGATTGTAACTTTACACTTTCACTTATAGTTTTGTCGTAAAATAATTGATACTGTTCAGATGTTGTATTTGGAGGAAAATATACAACACATATATAAATGATGACATTTCTATGCGATACTTTCACCCACAAGTCTTCACCTTGGGTTTCTATGCAGTCCATTCTTTCCGCGTGTGAGTGGCTGTCAGCTCGGAGGGCTAGGAGAGTCCCTCTTCCGCGACTGCCTCTATCCTTCCTGTAGACGTGGTATAGGTTTTCGAATAGCTCCGACGAAAAGGTGCTTGAAGTTAGCCAAGTTTCAGTAAGAGCAATCAGAAGTGGTTTCTGGCACATTACGTTTGTCATGAAGTCGATAATTTTATTATTCAGACTTCGAACGTTCTGGTATACTCCACTAATGTCTATCTTTTTCGGACGTCGTATCGACCGTCCTAGTTTGGAGTCGTGGTCTCCGAAATGACCATTCGTTGAAGGCCACGTTTTCAGGCCAGATCGTGGGGTCCAGGAAAAAGTGGAAGTAATTTTCCGGTATGCCTATTTTGAAGGCAGCATAACGTTCATGCCTCGTAACCAGTTTTACGACAGTGTAAATTAAATCCGGCTTCTTCTTTTTTAAGAATGAAGATATATTTTCTTCTGTGGTATTCGGGTCAAACATGAATACATGCAGATGTAGGTTTTTGGGAATAGTGACCAAGCTGTCGTCGATAGACCCTGTCCCTTTACAGATTGGCCGAGATCGTCGTCTACCGTTGACGAGGGCATCGCTATACGATGTTATTGGCTGGGTTGGCAGCTTGGGCACAACAGGCTGTATTGTACTCTGTGGTTGTGGAGGAGAAGACGCCGCTGCAGCAGATGTGGAAGCGGAATGTAGATCTTCCTCCGGTTTTCCTTTTTTAGCAGTGGATCTTGTGGTCATTTTGCGGGTAGTGAGCGGCCGGACGCCGCTAACGGGAAGGTGAGTCTGGCCGGCTAGAGCGGCTAAGGTAATAGCAGGAGCGGGGGCGGGGCCGGGGGGCCCGGGCGGTGGAGGTGTCCCAGACAGCTGCTTAGTGATATCGCCGTACGCTGAGCGCACACACACATTTAAGTCTGGCGCCGGCGCTAGTACCTGGGGAGTACCTGCAGTTACGTTGTACGGGTACTTGCATGAAGGGCACACAATTTTAGCACTACCGTCACTTAAAATTGAACGAATCGTGGTCAGTTCGCTACCGAAACCCTCGATTTTGCCACTCAAAACATCGACCGTTTTAATCAGGGACTGAATGATATCACCAAACTCTTCCATTTTGTAAATAGACTAGAACGAACGATTAAAATGAATACTATCGAGAGCCGATGACAGAAGACGTGCATCGCGTGTTGCGTGCGTATTGACACTTAAATATATACAATAAAGTGATATTCAAACAATGTTATTTTATTTTAATGATTATATATTTTTTACGCCACTTTATTTGCAGTCCCACTATTATACAAGGATATCATCTTTTATAATTCAGAATGCTACAGGTAATTTCACAGACTGGCTTCTAGAGCATACCTACATCCTCTACTTCTGAAAGCATCCCCCGTTAAAGTCTAATCAACCTCCCAGGTGTATTCAAGTCATTTAAACTTCCTTCGATTATTTGCTCGCGTCCTTCCTGTGCCAAGCCGAAGTTTGGCCAATATCCCGTACCTGCATCCTGCGACCCTAAATGTCTTTGACTTTGAGTTGAACTTACCTAGATTAAACTGATCATGATGTTAAGGTAAATAACATCATCTGGATATGCAACTTTAATACAGTGAATAAGTGTATATGATAGTCACTTTGGTGCTACCTAACAGTGGTTACCATGAGAAATTTGTTCTTACCAAACTATGCCTTACCTAATCTAACCTTATCTAACTCGAGCGCATTATCGCATACATTCATTTTAAGATTGAGTTGGGATATATTGACACTAATAAAGTATTTAATACACTTTTTTATCATTTATTAACTTTCAAAATACATTTTTTTACTATTTCATTGATAGCGTAATTTCTTCATCGGTTGTCCTCGGCTTCTTTTGCCATTCACTTTCGCGTTAAATATACATAAACATTCTCTTACATTATTTCACTTTACATCTTCAAGGTCTGAAAGATAAAATTTTGACGTAACTTCGTTATCTTACTTTCGGGTAATGTATACAAGTAATTTTTAAGTATTATTTAACAGTTAATACAAGAATTTGTCAGTGGCCGAGTGCACAAATTTGTTGAGCTTCCACCCAGTGGTCCTGGGTTCTATCATCTGTTAGCTTAGTCATCCATCATTGCACAAGCAACATTATCTACATATTGCTTTACAAGTTGGAGGATGTAAAAAAATATATGTAGATATATATAGGAGGTATACCATATAATTGTGATTAATTTAGAAGGAGAAACATCTGTTACGTCTAATAATAACTATACAACAGAAAGTGTTAATAAATAAAGTATTTATTTTTATAAATTGAATTTATCGTAAAAGAAAAACTTTATATTAAAATAGAATTCTATAAATAAAATCAAAAATATTGTTTATTGTTAAGTACCAACGTCATTAGTAAAAAAAATAATAAAATTGACACGATAATATGGAATATGCCATTAGCCAAAATTTAACCAAAATTAGACGAATTCAAGCTCAAATTATTAGCCTACGTTTACCACTCCTTTTTCAAAACTCTACTAATTAACTAAAACAAACATTTGAGACGTAAACGACATACGGTACTATTTCACAGGCTTAATTAAAAAACTAATTCAGCATCAAATTCGTCAATTAACCGAGCTCTTCATACATTCAATAATATTAGGCTAAATTCTAAATATCGACATTTTTTCAGATTCACTGCCCAAATTTAAAAGAAGCATCATGTCAATAATATAAACTGTACAATGTATAATGCGCATACATTTACACACCCACCCTCACACACATACTCACACTTATACACACGTCGCCCGGTAATTACTAAATATACATACTCTACACGAGACATAACAAGGAAACGTATCATAGGAACCCACCTTGAAATATTTAATATCTGTTAATTGTTTCATCACTGTAACCAATTTATTGTTTTTTTATGAAATATAAAATAAATAAATACTTCATACTTGATGTGACATGTGAAATCTTCAGGGAATATTGAACAGCTTGTAGTTCAGAGTAGAGTTCCTATTTACTGGTTGTAGTCTGTAATAGACTAGTTTGTACGTCTATAGAATAGTCTATCGGAAGTTTAGTCTCTCTATTATATAGCTTGCTATAGGTATTGCAGACTTCAGACTCCAGAGATCAATGTGGAGCTTATTCCAAAGCACGTCTCTTGATGGGGTCCTGTGTCGTTTTAATTGGCCAAAGGAGATCTTATCTAAATACCTCTATAAATATACGCTGTTTGGTAAATACGACACGATACAAACCGCTTTGATATTATAATATTGAAGAGCTCATTGGGGTTCTGATTAAGCAATGTCCCCCATTAAATCACTGCAGTATAAATATTGGTTTTTCACTTATTCCATTAGACATTGCAATAAATTTGGTCAATCTGCAAAGGAAAAAAACGCGAAATCTAGTTTTCTGAATGCTGTCAAAATTTTAATGAAAACTTGTTGAACTTCACAGCACTAAGTCTGTAATATTGACCGTTGTATTTCTTAAGACGATGTCAGAAAGTTGGAAAATTTGTGTTTATATCCGCTTCTCAATAAAATCCAAATAACTGGGATATTTTTGAATATATCCAAATAACTGGGATATTTCTGAATAAACCCAAATAACTAAGATATTTCTGTATACATTCAAATAACTGGGATATTTCTAAATATAACCAAATAACTGGGATATTTCTGAAAATATCCGAAAACTAAAACTGCTTTTAAACGTGTTAAAGTACGCTTAAAAGTTTATTATTAGAAATAAACATATATTTTTTAAAATATTGAAATCATGCATATAACGTTTTTAAAATGGCTCATCTTAAGTTTTTTTTTGTCCAAACACTGTACTAAATTACTGATAACGAAAAAAAACACATTTCCTAGAAAAATCTATTATGAAAATTACTACTTTTTTTTGTAGCTTCATATAAAATTAATTATTAAAAAAATCGGAGTTCCATATTATTTTTCAAATTTCGGTCGGAACCTTTGGTTTCATAGAGGCATATATTTTAATAATTCTGCGGTTTCCTACTAGATTTGAGTATAAAGCGTGGTAATTTTTCTTTTTAACGCCGTTTAGATCATATTTCTAACCATGACAGTAAGGGAGTAAACGATATCTATGAGATCATATGAGCTGTTCCGAAAAGTGAATAAATTAACTCTACGAGTAATGCACAAAAGCGAACAAATTGACTCTACGGGTAATGTACAAAAGCGAACAAATTGACTCTACGGGTAATTCACAAAAGCGAACAAATTAACCCGAAGGATAAGCAGAATGTTGGTAACACTGTTAGGTGAAAATTCACACAGAAATTGATTTTGGGAGACGGGTATGGGTACCTCCGCCCCGGGAACCATTTATTGGATAACTAACACCCCTGCCATCAGTCTCCCCATGTAGTTAACTACGTTTGGTGATTTAGCAGGGGTGCTAGGATTCATGAGGATAAGGTTTGTTTAGGTCTTAGAGACCTTTTGACCCCTCCAGTTGGACTCTCTCGACCCATCGCCTTGCACCACAGTAGGGGACATGAATTCAAACGTCTTTCACTCTGATCCCCAGATTTCTAATCACAATTCACACCTTTTTCTTATCAGACCTTCCTCTCTTTCGTTTCCTTTAAAAAAACCTACACAGCATTCTTAAAGATGACAAAGGCCCTGAGGAAATTTATTTTCTTGTGTGGAGCTAAGTTTTTAAAGTTCAACCATAAAAATCATGGCAAATGCTTTGAGCTGCTAGAAAATCCACGGTGGATTTCTTTGCACTCCAGGGGTTAATTTGAATACACGGGTACATTATAACCTTATACTATATTTGCACATAACGCGTTTTCGTAATGCGCCCCGTGGTTGTAAGGTTTAAATTTCGAGGTACATTATTTATTTTCACCTCTCTCGACACAGTCAAAATTATCTCGGTAATTTTATTATCATTATTTTGTGGGCGCCTAACAAGGGGTGAATACAACACGCATATATGAAACATTCGGATCATGTTTGTTGAAAATTTAAATTGAAAGTAGCAGTAAAATCGTACTACGAAGCTGGTATACGAATTTAACTTTAAGTTAAATTGTTGATATTTTTCTTCTTAAAACATTAGACAGCCTTTAGCATATTATTTTATGTTGTAATTCAATTAACTGCTTACAATACTATTTTACTATCCATGTGTTATATTATCAATCTTCCGACGGAAGAATTATTAAAAATATTAATTTTAGTTGTGTGTCGTATAGAACTCTATCTCGTATAGAACTGTGGCTTAAAGACGTTTTTCCAAATTAAGTTCTTAGTAATCAAATGATCTTTAAAATCTTTATCATGAATCCGATCTGAAAAAAAAGATAATTTGTATAATAAATATTCAAACTATCGTTTTACATATTCTAATTACTCTTTTTTTCAATGCTTAAATGATAATGATAAAAATGATTTACTGTCTTCTTTTCTTATTAACATATAGAGATAATGATATCCTCACTGGGATCTCCCGTGCTGAGAATGTCATTAACATATTATAATTTAATTATAAGAAATTAATACTACCACAAAGTAACATATGAATTTAATTATAAACATATATCAAGTACTATAATTTTTTTTAAGTAATTTTAAAATAAGTAAGATAGTGTTTTTTTCTATAGTTCAGTTTAGTAGATTCGGTTTTTTAGATACATTGGAAATAACACGCGTTTATCAAAAACCAATTGTCGCTATTAAGTGTCAATATTAAAATTTAATGCTTCAAATTAAATTATTGTGAAAATAATAAAAAGCAACAAGATTACTGGAAGCGCCTTGTTCCTTTCATCCATAATGCGGCCACATCAGTTGGTTATTTGAACTAACCTCTCCCGGCATCGCTTCTCGAGCCTCCGACGTGCCCTAATCGACGTCTTGGCACGAACCCCAGCGTCGCGCCGCTCTATTGACTCGTGACGTCATTTGCATGCGGTAAGGCGTCGCCGTCGACTTTACTCGTAATTCTGTGCGCGGTTATCAAATCCAAATACTATTCCAGCCAGCCAGCCTGTGACCTGTATTATCTATTTTATTTTCAAGATCAACAATGATTTGGAATATAACTTGAGAAGGGTATTTTTTGGTAATACAGGGTTTTCCAATAAGAGGTGTTATTTTGATATTCAATCGTAAGAGATCAATGGTTTCTTTGCTTGTTTGGCACGTAGCGCCGTTTTGTTGAAAGTAAACGTTGTCTAGATCAATACCATCCAACTCCGATCATAAAAAATCAATAATAATCTCTCGATAGCGCAATCCATTCACCGTTACTGTTGCTCCAGCCTCATTTTCAAAAAAGTAAAGTCCAATGAATGAATGGTCTCCGCCGGACCATAAACCGCACCAAACAGTCACACGTTAAGGATAGAGAGGCTTTTTAACAATAACTCTTGGGTTTTCCGAGCCCCAGATACGACAATTTTGTTTGACAAAATGACAGTTTCAAAAGTAACATCTACCGAAATAGCGGGGTATTCAAAATAATACCTCTTATTGGAAAACCCTGTAGTTCTCGTTGAACTGCTTACGTAACAGATTAAGCCTATTTTTAATTTGTCCGAAACATTTAAACGTTATTTTGATTTTTATTTGGTCTTATAGAAGTATTACCTATACAGAGTGTTAACATACATACTTAACTTACTAGTTCCAGTGGTTCCTGATATTATTTGGACTAAACATTTTAAAAGAATGTTTCGTCTCCGACGACTTTTTTTTCAAATTTTATTTTTCAAAAACGAAAAAAAAAAACTTTCACGTGTCATCATGTCATGTCTTTCACTGGTCACTTCAGCTACTCAACTCATTTACTCAGCTCTTACTTTCTAATTCCTACTGAGTTTTAATGTTTTCAGTTGAAAGAAAAATGTCACCGGAGACAAAAATTTCATTCAAACATTTCAAAACTTCAAATAATATCAAGAATAACCTGTTAAAATAAAGTCAAGTACGTCCTTACACACCTGTATATACGGTAGACATATCATATATTTATACTCATACATAATATGTGTGTGTCTTATACAGCGTGCATACCACACACAAGAATCAACAAAAGACAATCATCTTGCCCAAGGTAACCCATGTACTGAATAAAAAGAAGACTCAAGTCAGCCGAGGAATCGAACTTCCTATTACGCCAGGGTGCAACCCAGATGCGATGCCAACTCAGCCACTAACCAATCGTTCTATATTTTGAAAATTTAAATCGTCCAATAGACAAATAAAAATTGACTGATTATAATTAATTAATTCATTTTATATTGATAAGTGGGTCATCTGCATTGAAGTTTGTAAGTAACTATTTTTGTGTTTTATATTGAAATAAGTGGGTCATCTGCATGGAAGTTTGTAAATAACTATTTTTCTGTTTTATATTGAAATAAGTGGGTCATCTGCATGGAAGTTTGTAAATAACTATTTTTTCTGTTTTATATTGAAATAAGTGGGTCATCTGCAAAAAAGTTTGTAAGTCACTATTTTTGTGTTTTATATTGAAATAATTAAGTCATCTGCACGAAAGATTTTTACTAACCTTTTTTGTATTTTATTATAAAATAAGTGGGTCATCTACATGGCATGTGCCAAGGCAAAGAAATGAATTTGTTCCTATGGAAAAGAATTTTTAAAGCTGAAAATAAATTTATAAACGTCTTCTCGAAAGCAAAAGCAGATAGCTAGAGGTACAAGTTAAGTATAACCCGGTTCGCAACCGCATCTTTACTCTACATAACCTGCCGGTAGCTTTTTCAATAGAATATTTGATCTCACGGAGCGGTGGGTCTGCGATAGAATAGAGGTGGCGCTATACTAAAGAAAATATTTTTTTATGATGCCGAGGGAAAAAATAATATTCTCTCCTCGACAAAATGATACCTTTGATGTTAAGGGTTATTTCAACCCTTTTAGTATTTTTATGCGTGTAGTTTCGCCTGCGTTCTATACAATTGAACACATTTGCGTACGTGTTTGATGGTTGAGAAGGTTTTAAAAGGATTTTTAGTACAGTAAAGCCATATATTTTCTACCAATATATAATGGTATGAGTTAATTTAAAATATAAACATTTTTTTTATTATTAAAACTTTTGTACATACAATTCATATTTTTGTGGTATTTTCATAAAGTTTGCCTTGAAATAAAAATATTTGCCAAATCGAGGCTAAAATTTCCAAGATCAAACTGTCAGATTAGTGAAAGTGAGACAGAGTAAGGCTCTTGGGCACTTCTAGTTTTATTATATGGGAGGATTGAATTTAGACTGGAATTCGAATCTCAATATAATAAAGAACGTTTTATTGATTACTAGCTGAACCCCGTCAAGCGTAGCTGTGACTTAATCTGTCTGTGCAAATAGAGAAAAAATTGCACGTTTTACTTTTACATCTAACAGATGGAGCGGTTTAAAAAAAACATGTTTTTACTAGTCACATGTGACATAATATATAAAAAACACAAGCGTATTTGAATGAAACGTTGTGTCTAATTTCAAAGCAATCTGTGAAGAACTTTAGAAACTGTAAAATTTTGAACAAACGAACACATATTTTGTATAGATTTCTTCAATAGTTGCAAAATCACTTTGTGGCGTCATTTAAATTTTATGAAATTGAAATACTTTGAATACACTAATTTTAATCAATTAATAAAAAAAAATTAAATACGTGTAGGATTACAAATGATTTTTTAAATATTTATGCTGAGGGATCAGTAGGATTTATAGGCCCTGTTAGGAGTTCTACCGAGCCGAACCCTCTGATATGAAAATATCTGGAGTCGGTGAATTATTTTCCCATTTGATCTCTGATGAGTTTACGTGTTGTTCTTGTATTATTTTGTGTTGACAGGGTTTTCCAATAAGAGGTGTTATTTTTAATAGCTCGCTATTTCAGTAGATGTTACTTTCGAAGCTGTCATTTTTTGACATTTGACAAGTAAATACTACACCATTAATAAAAATGGAACAATACAAGCTTTAACAACGCATTGAAATTATTAAAATTCACTTGAGTGAATCAAATGCAAATCATCTTGAGTGATGGGGCCCATTTTCACCTCGGTGACTTCGTCAACAAGCAAAATTGTCACATCTGGGGCTCGAAAAACCCAAGAATTATAGTTAAAAAGCCTCTTTATCCCCAACGTGTGACTGTTTGGTGCGGTTTATGGTCCGGCGGAGTCATTGGACCTTACTTGAGAAAATGAGGCTAGAGCAACAGTTAAGGTGAATGGATTGCGCTATTGAGAGATGATTAATGATTTTTCATGTCCCGAATTGGATGGTATTGATTTGAACAACGTTTACTTTTTTTTTTTTTTTTTACAGTAATACCGCACAAGAGTCCCAACTGCTCCCGTCTGGAGCGAGTGAGACTATGGCATCCCCAATTGGGGTATGTTGTGAGGCTGAGGGTATTGGGGAGGGGAGGGAGATGGGGAAGAGGAAGGTGGGAAAGTACCTGGCTATTCAGATCTGGTCACCAAACACGGCTAAAGCCATTTCAAGCAACGTTTCAATTCTGAATGGTGGTCTTACACCAGGGCGATACTGAGAGTATCTTCCACTCTGGAACGTGCCGCAAATATACTATATATTATTTTAAATTATTAATTGTGAAATAACACAAATTAATCAAATAAAATTTATTTGCGCACGCCGGGTTCGAACCCGCGACCTTCGGATCTGTAGTGAAAAGCGTATACCACTAGACCACGCCGGCCGGCAACAAGACGGCGCTACATGCCACACAAGCAACGAAATCATTGATCTTTTACTATTGAATATCAAAATAACACCTCTTATTGGAAAACCCTATATTTTGCTTACATAATGCACTTGCATAATGTGGATTGACTAGATGATCATTTGTAGAAAAGTGTGTGGAAGGGTTTAGTTTTTCCTATGGGAAAGATTTAACCCGGACAAAAAGTCGGAAAATTTATTTAAATTATCAATAAAACGTAATTTTCAAATAAGTGTTATTGGTTGTTCAAAATGATTACTAATAGACTTATGTAATTTGTTATCTAGTTAAATTCATATTTTTTTCTGATTAAAACCATATTTCTCAAAATACTAAATAATTTTTTTATACGTTATTGGTAAAAGTGATATGATCCTCGACATGTATTTAAATGTGAATGATTTAAAAAACCTAGATTTTTTATCTTCGTCGTAGGTTCTTAATTTTATTCTGTAATAAATTATTATTTATGTACACCGTGTTCCACGCGTTCCACGCTCATACCGCAAAATTTTAGTGAGTGACATGACAAATTTTTTTTTTATGTAGAAACACCTTTATAATAATTAATATTAATGATTTTTTATGGCCGGAATTGGATGGTATTGATCTGGACAACGTTTACTTTCAACAAGAAGGCGCTACGTACCACACAAATAACGAAACCATTGATCTTTTACGGGAAAAGTTTCCGGGCCGTGTTATCTCTCGAAGAGGTGATCACAATTGTACCGAGATCTTGTAATTATTATTTCTTTTCACCCGGTCAGCTGTTCTAATTAAGATTTGAAATTGGGGTGACCACTTTATAATCCGAACGAGTGCATCACTCGAAAAATTAAAACTACGATTAAACTGAACAATTTCTATTTCATTTAAAAAAATATACAGATTTGCTTTGTTCAGAAACTTTATTGGGATTTTTTTCCGAGATTGTCGTGAACAACACTGTGTATACTAGTCCCAGCAAGAGATCTTACGTGACGTCATCGTTTGAGTATCTGATTACGTTTTCAAATAAGACATGTGAAAAGGATGAAGATGAACGCCGATAATGTCCATACAAATTCTCGCTGGGACTTTTTTTCAATGTAATAAATGTTATTTATTCTTTTGAGAAAATCTGAAAAGGATTGTTGGAAGTTAGCTGTTAATATAGTTTTAATTATTGAAGACAATATTAGCAATTCTTAAAGAAAAATCATAAAAAAATACGGTCACATCTAAGACTTGAACCCATGACCCTTGACTTGCCGGGGCACTGCTCTACCAACTGAGCTAATAGGACAATATCTCCTTCGACCATATTTAACTGTATCATACATAGAATAAAAACTACCAACATTATCTTCATTTTTCTCATCGCACATTTTTATATACATATTTCTTTCTGTTTGATCGCAAGATTCAACTAAAACTAAATGCAATTTACACAGTGTCTTGGATAAATATATACTATTTTTATTTGAATGTGAGATATCTTTTGACTTTTCTACAAGTCTAGGATGAATGTTGCTTGCGTCGCTCGATTTACTTTAAAACGCAGATATAATTGATAGTTTTTACTATTTCTTGTTTTGGAAAAGCAACAGTTCTGATATTTTATTAAATATAGTATAATATGTATAAAAATTCAATCAACAAAAGGTTTTCACTGGTGTATCTTAATTAAGTGAATACTAAAGCGAAAAGTGTTACATTAGCGTTTGGGGATGGGATGATAGGATGAAGTGGAAAGAGAAGTATCTAGTCTGTGTTGAATGATATGTATTACGTGAATGTTATTTATTGGTTTTACGGTGAAAATATGAGGCGCAGTGTTAAATAAGTCGAACTCACTGTATGAAGTGTTTAAAATGTATGAAGCAAGGGTTTGAAACAACCAATTTAAACACTTAAAAAAAATGTATTACCTTTTATCATATTAAGCTGATATTGTGATAAAGCCCTTTATTTAAAGAGAATCAACATTGTACTTAATCAGTGTCTCACCAGTTCAAGTGAGACAATAACAAATCTTTATGAACATATTTGTATTTGTTATTTACTTCTGCATATTTAGCTTATTCATTTTGTTACTATTTTTGTTATTTTCATTTTGTTATTTTCATTTTGTTATTAGTATGCAGGTATTTAAACATCCATTTATGTTAATTTTTGGGCACCATGCCTGTTTTATGTACTTAAATAAAAATAAATTATCGAACTGAGGGATGTTAAAAATCCAGATGATGATTATCCAAATCATGTGATTTAAAATTAAAACTTCGTGCTTTAAGCTATAAATATGCCTCAAACTGACTAAATTTAGCTCCAGAAAATTCACGTGATTCCGGAACAATTGCTTGATGGAATGGATTAAGGTTTTCTAGATTCAGTTACACGTAGATATTTATATAAGTTCCTAACGATTCTATGTCGCTGGTTTCTGTGGTAATTAGTATGCATAGCCCTACATTACAAAAAGAAGATCCAAAGTAACTTTATGCCATAACGCAGATTATCTTATCATGGTTGAATTTGCGTTAGCCGAAGAAAGGGAGATGGAAAACGTTGTTATTCTGGTTTATGGTAAATAGACTAATTAATTATTTATGAGTTTTTCTCTGATTTCTAACCACCAACTCTTTGTGCTTATTCAGTTAAATAAGAAATTTGTTAAATTTAGTTTCTAAGCCAGTGAAATCTAGCTTCTGAATCACATAGTTCAATAATTTTTACTATTTAAGTACTAAAGCGATGCACCACGACGTAAAACATTCGGAATCAGGCCGCTAACAATAACACTTCTTATATAGATGGTGATAAGATTTAAATTCCCGCTTAACACCAGCCACCTGTTTTGATTTATGCAAGAAAAAAACATCGCAAGATAGTTTTTTTTATTTTATTTTGAAAGGTTTAAGCACGAATATTTAAATTTCCCGGATAATTTCACACGAGGCTGCCAATACAGGTTTTTGATTCTTCCGAGGTGCAGAACTAACAGAAGTAATTCCTCTGGGAAGACTTACTAGGTTAATTACTGTCTCGCAGGAAATGTGAATATTTTCCACATATCCTACAACGAATTGAAGCACTAAGTATTATATAACCTTTAACACTGTGTACCTAGGTGCAAGCTTTTTTGTCCCACATGTGTAAGTTTTTATTATGACAAATAATTTTTTCGTAATTTTTTTTCTTTATCGCTTTTGCAATACATTGGTTTTTATAGTGATTTTACAAAAAAAAAATTCAGTGTACTGGCCTGGGTTGAGATGGGTTTGAGTAGTTACCTTCACGTATTCACAAAAGGAGGCCGTATACAATAAATTCATTCAATAATAGGGTGCATATATTAAAAAATTGTATTTATTGTTATTAAGTTTAATTTGTAGAACTCCATTTATTTATTTTTTTATTTATTTTTTCTTTTTTTTTTTTTTTTGAAATCGAAAGATGAAAATCACTCACTTAATGATAATAATAAACCAATTCCGTTACACGTACAAAATAAATGCCGTAAACTGAATCTTTTAGAGCAGTTAGAAATTAACAAAAACTCTAATAATCCGAAAGCTATTCTAATTAATGAACAAACAAATATAATTCGTTCACCCCTACTAGATATCTTCAAACCTAGTTCAAATATGAGTGCACTATGAAGTAATTAATGATGCTATTAAAATAACCCTATGAGTCATCGTTTGGGAATAACTAACATAAAGACATTCAGTCAAATTTAAACACTACACTAATTGGGAAAACTTTGCTGGGGTAATAACCATTAATAATATCTAATATTTTACTCAGAAATCAATTAAGAAATCAGTAATTGAAATTAAAATACCTACCTAGAAATAATATAAATGTATCGTCTGTAAGTGGGCTACCCTCAGTTTGATAATGCCTTCAGAGGGCGAAACAGCTGTCACGCGTAATAATAATTACACAGCAGAACTTGTTTAAAAATAAACTGTTTTTATAAACCCAATAACAATATTATTGAATATATAAAAAATAAAAAATGGTAATTCATTGCTCAAAACTCATAAATACATTTATAATAATGAAAAGCTTTTAGTCTAATATCACAGTTTTTTTTAATTCTTTGCTCCGGTCAATTCATTCAAAATATTGCATGCATGTTGAACCTTAAGAATTGTTTTTTGTATTTGTTTTTGATTTATTCTTACAAAGCGAATTTCGTCAATAAATCATATATATATAAAACACCGAAGCACGCTAAACGTAAAAACAAAGCTTGTAACTGTTATGAAATAAATTTCGAATTTTCGAGTCAAAAACTTCCTAGACAAACATTACTTAAAATTTCATACAGCAACACGGCGGGCAATAAATATATTACCTACCTTCCTTTATTGGCCGATATCGAGCGGTTTTCAGGGCTGAATTACCCAACTGGGAATTCAAATTAGGTTGTAACCGGAGGCCAATCAGTTTTTTAACATGAGCAAAACAGATAAACTTTTAAACCATACTCATGATTTATTAACACTATTGTTTTTGCAAATTGTTTAATGTTATGCATGTGTATAAAAATTCGAAATAAAATTACTATGTAAAATACAAAATGAGTGTTCTGAATTATTAGTCCAGATTAGCTAAAGTAAATCCTTGAGTACTCTAGTATAGAATATTAGCAAAAAGATGAGCTTTTTGTAAACAGAAAGAAAAAGTTACGCATTTAAGATTTATAGGTATCGAAAAATATTGGATCCTAAATTGTTACTGTCTGGCAAAATGGGGTTTGCTTAGTTGTAGAATGGTATGGTATCGTTTTTTAGGTCAATCGTATGTAGTAGAAGAACAATTTGTCTAATAAGACACTTGACAGTTTTAGAATGGCCTTGTGAAAGTTGTTGAGGGTCGGTGGATGTTTTTGGATTCTCCATGATGAATGCTACAAACTACAAAATGAAATTATGATGACGAAATAATTGAGTGGATCCGTTGGTCCTCAGACAAAAGGGAGCCCCCTGCCAGTTTTTACTGAACAAGGAATAATTTCCAGTTTCGATTTGATCTGTGAGGTTTTGTGATTGGATCGCAGGTTTGTCAACCGATGTGTCCCGAAGAATTCCAGGCTTAGGAATCTAGCTAATCACAATGGTCAATTCATAAATGCTGAGGGTACCACATACAGAAACTATAGACATGGAATATATAGAAGCATCCACACACGTTGTTACAAATCCTTTTTGTAACCAACTATTCATAAATTTAATGTCAAAGTCTTTTTAACCAACCTGGGTTGATAGTACGAAGATAGTAAATGTAGAATTAGGTTGGTGGAAAAAGCATCAAAATTAATGTAATACGAAAATAAGAAAACAAACATTAATATACACCTGAGTTGAGTAGATGTTGTTTGTTAGTTGAAAAAGTAATTTTCTATACATACCTGTAGAACTATTAGTCCTAGCTGGTTTCGTATTGAATTCAGTCCGTGCCTGTTTCAAGGCGTTTAAATATGACTGGAAATAAATTTCACCTTACGCCCGAAAATAAACCTGGAATTATTAAATAATAGAAAAGTGAACATGCAAGCTTAAAGCACTCGTAATTAAGGCTTTCATTTGGTTTCTGTTGCGTAAGCTTTTCCGTAAGTACTTACAAATGGATTTAATTACCTGTGTAGTTTGGAGCGTGTTTGCGACCATTGTAGGATTTGTAAGTAATTGAAAATCTCTAGCAATGTGAGCTTTATTTCTTTTTAGAGAGACGAATATTTCCGGGTTACGAATAACATGATAATATTTTTAAATTTCCTACTATCGTAAAGTGGAAGAAGTTACTAGTGCAATAATGGAGGTCATAGATAGCTAATTATTATTTTTTTGGTAAACTAATGTTTAAGACAAGATTTTTTTATGCATAGCACAAAGGGTAACAATTATTTTACAAGCAATAATTATTCGCCTGAAATACTCATCCACATTGAAAAATCTCCTGATAAAAGATACATGATACACTCTTTACTGTTATTGTATTTAAAAAACATAATTGCATTGTATGTAAAAGCCCTATGGGGGTTTAAATGAAATAAATAAATTACGCCAACGGGACTCGAACCCGTGTCCCTTCAATTTACGGTCGACAGCTCTGACCACTGAGCTATGGCGGCTTATCTCTTATCCGCGAAATAATTCAATATATACTAGTGTTTCATTCAACAATTACTGCTTATTACATTTTTTCACCTGAAAACAACCAACTTTATTTTATATGAGAAAGGCATTGTAAGTGCTAACTTTCTCACTAGATGGCATCGAGACAATTTGTCTACATTTTTAGGTGAAATACTAGAACTTGTCAAATATTAATCATTATTTTTTTGGTAAACTAATGTTCAGGACAAGATTTTTTTTATGCATAGCACAAAGGGTAACAATTATTTTACAAGCAATTCGCCTGAAACACTCATCCACATTGAAAAATCTTAAATAATCAGAAATAATAATTAATAAATAAAAGACGCCATTTATGAGTGAATACTGCCAGTGAAAAAAAGTTTCCCCACCTGGGGTTTGTTGTGAGGCTAATGTAAGTGGGGAGGGAAAGGAGATAGGTAAGAAGATTACATTATTCGAAATCTGTCTTATACCGAGGGACGAATTGCATTTAGGAAAGTGAATTCTGATCAAAACCTTGTACTGTTCTTTTAAGGTTTGAGCTAAGATTGGAGGCGATAAATATGGATATTGAATACATCTTAACAAATGGAATCAAAATCTTGGTTTTAATCATAATATAGTTGGATATTATATTTCATAAGTGTACATTTTAATCCTTCAGTAAAAAATAGCTAAATTAATACTTCATCTAGAAAGAACAGAATCAGAAAATAATGTCCAGTAATTTATTACGAGTGATTGACCTAGTTCTCTCCTGACTTTTATTTATTTAATTTCTTCATATTTTTCGCTGTTTTTTTTACTTTTTATAATTTGATGGTTTATACCGAATAACAAAAAATATATAATATGGCATGTGATTAGTTTCTTAGACCATACATTGTCTTGTTGAAACTAATATTTACTGGATCTTAGTGTATTCACAACTGATTTTAATCTTATTCTCAAATTTTTTTTACAAACTACTATAAAAGTCCATATCTTACTCTTATTATTATTTCCTTCAAATCTTGAAACTGTATTATTGATAAATCTTGCCTATTTCTAACTTATCCCTTTGGTTTTGCAAATATATTATTTACTTACTTACATGATTCCATATAATTGAGCTAGGATTCACTCACCAAACACAAGAGCCTCGTCTCTTTATGGTGAGGAAAAGCAATTATTATTTACCTTTATAACACTGTATAATATGTATAAATTGTATATTTATTGTAAAAAACATACAAATATTAAATTTAAAAAAAATAAATTTAAAAAGTACCTGTAACTTCTGTCTCTAACTAATTTTAAAATACTTTTTAGACTAACATGACATACAGTACCGTTCAACACGCTTAATTACAAACAAAATAGTGTAGCATCTAATTTGCCAGTTAACAGTTCTCTTAATATATACACTATACAGTATTATTGTTAAAACTCTAACATTGACATTTTTCGTATTCACTGCCGAAATTTAAAAGGAGCTTTGTGTCAATGATATAAACTGTTCAATTTTCATACATGTATATACACTCTCACATATACACAAAGACAAAACTATACTCTCTAGTATCACCCGGTAATGAGTAAATATACATACAACATATAAGACATTACAAGGTAACATATCATAGGTACCCACTTTGAAATATCTACATGGAGAAAACTTAACGATATGAAATACTGTTCATCTATTAAAAATCTAGTAAAATTATTCGCTTTCCTGTTAAAAATGGGATTGCAGGCCTATAACGAATGAATTGAAAGAGTTCAAAAAAGTATCAGTAAAAAGCGTATGTTTTACGGCGGAACACGTGTTCATACAAATACTGATATTGATATTGACATACTGATTTTTTCACATTCATGATATTAATAAGGAAAAAAACACGTGTTCTTGATGTATTCCGAATGACTAATATTTTATCAGGATGTTGGAACGCTGTCACTTTTTTAACCGAAAAATTTTTGCTCCGTAAATTATTTCACGAATGTAACCAATGTACCATTTGTTTCTATAATATCGAATAAATAAATACATTCTAAATTACGCCATTTTGTGAAACATTACTTATAACAAAGATTAGATTACTAATTTTTTGATTATTTTTAATATCGTTGTCCATTTTTTTTATTGTTTTTGTGTTTAGTTCGTAGAACTCCATTTTTTTTTTTTTTTATTTAATTAAAATCAAATTTAATAATATATTTATTAAGTTCTGCAAGTATTTTTTGGTTTTTGTTATTGTTACAGCTGTTTCGGCTTTCAAGGCCATTTTCAAACTGTCGTTTTTTGTCGTTTCGTCGACAGTTTGAAAATGGCCTTGAAAGCCAAAACAGCTATAATAATAACAAAAACAAAAAAATACTTGCAAAACTCAATAATTATATTATTAAATTTGATTTTAATCAAATTAAAAATAAAAAAAAATCG
Organism: Hesperophylax consimilis; assembly: GCF_061612785.1. Taxonomy (NCBI): domain Eukaryota; kingdom Metazoa; phylum Arthropoda; class Insecta; order Trichoptera; family Limnephilidae; genus Hesperophylax; species Hesperophylax consimilis. The sequence continues at coordinate 5,830,331 of NC_142861.1, read as the reverse complement.
TTGTGCATCTACACAAATTGGTTTGAATCATTAATTGTAACCATAAAGAACTGGGCAAATACAAAAATTTCATTACGCCAGAAGAGGTGTGAGAAAAACTAATAGAATTTAAGCCATCTACTTAAGATAATTTTAATTCCATCAAAATAATGAAAACCCGCAAAAGTAATTAAAAACGATAGGCAGGTACCTAGCTTAAATTTAACAGTCACAATCCTTACGTAGTGTGTAGATGTGGGTAACTCTATTAAATAAAATGATCAAATTACTCTATTAGTATGGGGACAGAGTGGGATCGGTTTCCATACATTAAATCATCTCCATCATGACGTATTCGGTCTATACCGGGAAAGTTCATCACTGAATCATCAAGTTGAAATGGAATTTGGCAATGGCGTTAAAACATATATAGATGCGCTGTAGAAATCTCAAAGTAGCAAGCACGTCAATTGCTGTGCTTTCGAATACGTAATTTTGGTCGTGAGTTACTTTTAAGTAAATAGCCCTTAAAAAAAGCCAAAATGACCTCTTGTGTAATGAGAAAGTGTTTTAATTGTTCGGCAAATACTTGTAAAAGTCAAGAAAAACATTTAATATGTGAACACACGCAAATTTTTTACTTTTTCGATTATTATAAATAATAGAGTTGTTTCCCGCCTGAAGATTTTATGAAATATAGATAAAATGCCCACTACAATAGAGGTCTAAGCGCGCAACAGACAAATTAAGAAGTCAGTGCTAACGCTAACTAAACTTCACTGTTTGAAATAATCTAATCTCTTTGTTTATTTACATGTTTTTTTGTAAAACAATATAAAAATCAGCAGTAAACGTAAAAGCAGTAAAAGTAAAAAAAAAAAGCAATTCTCAAACAACAACTATTTTCAAACTGTCGTTGCTTTAATACGCACGGCATTGACTTGATCACTTGACACCTCAAAATCTGTCAGACACCCGGCCTGTTGTACTCTAGTCGGCCTTAAGGTAGCATTCTACAATAGTTTAATATTAATAATTATAAATATCTAAAACTAACCATATTATTTACAAATTAGAAATATAAACACGAATAAATACCTAGAAGTTAATAAAAATATAAAGAAAATTCATTTAGGGCCATCCATATTAATTTCCATAGAAAATTTGTTATTTTCCATATCATCAAGGCTAGTCTTCCAATACTAGAATAATACGTAGACAATGTTAACAAATCGTTCATAAATTATTCACAGATGACCATTCCTAACTGTAACGACTCTTCAAATTTTATATAAGTGAAAAGGCTTACAAAATTTATTATCGAAAAAATTTCATCATTTTCAAAACGATTGAATTGAAAATTCATTTCATTAATTCATCTAAATAATAACTCAATATTTTATGAATACATCTTCATACACAAAACCGTCCTCTTTCTCATTCTCTTTTACCCAACCCCGCTCCATTCTCTCAAAGTAGACGAGACAAATAGTATTAGAGTATTAATCAAGCAGACTAGACTTATGACTAATAACTCATTATGAGAAATAATATATTAAACCTGTTCGGGCACAGCTGGTTTAATGCATACCTAAGTCCCCTACCTGTACGATCCTTTTGTCACCAGAAGAAGAAAAAGAACATGGCTGATTTATGAAAATCCCGTTAAAAACGTGATGGCAAGTAAATTACTAATAAAATATTAGTCAATTCATAAAAATTGGAAAGCATGTTAATGTAGCTGCGCTTTTCCCGATAAATATATTGACGAAATGCGACGGTATTAGAATTTTTATTTTTAACACGTGTTCCAACATCCTCATAACACATTCGTGTTTTACTGATAGTTTGTTAGGAAATCTGTCAATGAGTTAGGTAAAGGCCTGCAATCCGTTTTTAACAGGAATATGAATAATTTGACCAGATTTTTAATATTAGCAACATTTTATATCAGCCTCATATTTTTTTTCCCATATGCCATAGTCTCACTGGCTCCAGACGGTTGGGAGCAGTTGTTCACATCAAAAATAACAAAATGATTATGTGGAATTTTTTTTTAAATTCCTGTATTTTTTTTCCGGGAAACTACTTTCATTTTTACGTACAGAAAAATCAAATCAACATCAGTTGTCATATTATTTTCAAAGGTTTTAAACTTCGTAGTAACATAGAAATATGGTTTAAATTTTCTTTCCTCATATATGTTTACAAAAAATTCTCACACAAAAACATATTTTTAAATTCACATCAAAGGAATACAAATTAAGAATTTTCCAGCGGCCGGAACTTTTTGCTCCCATCAAACTTATTTAAAAATTGTGAGACATCATCACTGGGTTTTGAAACACCGTGGAAATCGCTACCACTCAAATTAATTCAGAGTACCTAAGCTCTGACAGGCAAAATTATTTAAGACCATTTTCAGCAAACGCCGTGGTATGGCTTTTCGTTATTTTCATAAATATCTTTGATCAACAAAAATGTTACAAAATTATAAAACTGTACCAAAGCTTAAAAAAATATTAACAGATGTATTATTTTTTCATCTCACAAATCACGGTTGCTATCAAAATGTTTTCGTGTGTAACAAACGAATATTCAGTAAAAACCCATTTTGTTAGTGAAAATGATTTAAAAGTTTTGATTATCAGAGACATCCCCCTGTTTGAAAAATCAATTCAGATTCTTACACACCACATAGTGTAGGTACCCGCGATACCACGCTATTAAAATTTCATTAAAAAGAAACCCACGAAAAACACTAACTAACCGTAAAATGGGTACTTTTGTGCAATACAAACAAATAACTGTATTTATATTGTAAATTGTGGTGAGCCACAACGTAAATGCTATTTATATTAACAAATATGGTAATTTTTATTTTGAAACAATTATATTAAAATTCATACACACATTATTCGAGTTTGAAGAAAGTCTTCACTTTGTGGATAGTGGTAATTATTATTACAATATGTTAAAAAAGATTCAGGAACAATTTTTCAAAATCCCTAATTTTTAATCTTTCAACGTATACAAGACTTACGACGAAATTGAGAAATATTTTAGAATCATGAAAATACTTAACAGGAGGCTTGTTGCTGATCAGATCTTCTTGTACAATATTAATAACTCAAAATTTGACTGCCGGGAGATGGTAAGCAAAATAAATTTCCACGCACCGCTTCAATATAGCAGACATAAATCACTTTTTTTAAATTGACAGATGCAACACCGACTCCAATCAAAATTAATTTATTAATAGGACGTGGACTGTTACAATAATAATTTTACAAATATACATACATGCTAACATATTCACTGCTAGTTACTATAGTTACACAAGTTAATTGTATCACATTTTAGGTGCGAATGACACAAATTCAAAATGATTAAATTAATTGTGCCTTATTTTATTTTTATTTATTATTTATAACTAATTTTCATTTCCCTAACCCGCCCCAACCCCAAAACCTGTTTCTCACTATATCTTGTATAGTTATTAACACATACATTGTTATATACTCCATTATATATGTATATAGGTTTGTTACATTTGTTAAACATCCATTTTATTTACTGAGTTATGTTTTTTGTCATATTTAAGTTTGCATTCATTGAGTACTATGTTTTATATTACTTAATCAACCGGTGAACTTATTTTTTCTGTTTATTTTTCATCCTCTTCTTTATATTATACAAATATTAAAACTGTTTATGTTTTTTAAATAAATAAATATCAATACATTAATTGGTTTAAACCACTTTAAACATTAACCGTTTTCGAAACTTTAATAAACCTTATTGAGTGAAAACAAGAGCTCATTAAAACTAACATAGATACAAAATGATGACAAGATATACACAAATACTTAGATGCTGGAGTGGAATGTCAACAAACTTATGATGTTCTTATAAATAACAACAATTTTTTAATGATTGCCAATCATATCTTTTCCACTGATTATACTCACAAGGGGGGTCAAATTCTTTATCGTTAAAATAGTTCATTCAGAAGCAGTTGACATCAGTAAATCCCTAAAAATTCTGGTATGTATATTGAATAACCAATTAAATTTCTTAAAGTCTTATTATAGATATATTTTCAGTAAGCCGCTCTGTTTTCTGTTCTACCCGTAATCCCTCAAATGACTCCTTCTCCTTTGTTGACCTCTCACACCCACATCTAAATATTTATTGTATTTTCACAATATTTTAAGTTAGTTGTAATATTCTTCTTCTGAAGAGAGGTCACTTCCAAAACCGGTAGATAAGAATTATTCAAATAAAATTATTTATATAAAATCAATTGATTTATTTATGTCTAAGGACTTCTTAAGTAAAACCACTCGTAATAAATTACATTAGTGCTTTACATTAGTGCTTTATTATCATAATATTATTTTTAATTCCGGGAATGGACTGCATTAAATTTTGTTTATCCTAGACACTATTTAGGTTACAAACCAATTCTTTAGAGCTTTGTAATTATTCGAAAAGATAGCAACTAAAAATATGGGAAAAAATATTTAATAACTAATATTGTTAATTTAAAATGTGAGTTAGTTTTTTACGTCATTTCAGTGAATATTCACTAAAATGACGTAAAAAAATATTGGTCCCAATTGTTGAGTAGTTAATAACACTATCCCGGTAAGACAGAGATTCCCAGTTGAAATCTTCATTTTTTTTAATTTTTCTGTGACTTGTTCTATTTAATTTTTCATTCAGATTTATTAGTATTATCTTCGTCTTTAATAGGAAACTATTTATTTATTTTATTACCTTTCCGAACATGAACGATGATTCCTCTGTGCAGACATAGAATTAAAATACTAAAAAAACTAACCATCACGCCGTTCCGCAGGGGTAAGCAGAGAGGACGGACCGCCAAACAACGGGTAAACTCGGTCTTGACACACACTCATTTCCTCATTCACATCCATAAATCGTCTCATACATACTCTTCTTTTATTTATATCTATGACTCTTGGCATGGCCTGACTCATATATCTGATTCACTTTATCGTGCCATGTCTTTCTCGGGCGTCCCCGACTTCTGCTACCTTTCGCATTCACATCATACATTTTCCTATTAAAGATTACTGAAAAACGATGATTAAAAATGGTTCCATGATAACTCAACACAGTGACAATTCAACACACTTTTAAACGTGATATAAAGTAATTAGAAACGATAAAATTTTTTTTTTTTAATCTAACCTAACCTACTTAACCTAGTTAATAAATTTTTTGTTTCATAACTTTCCATGACTTTATATAACTTTTTAAAGATGTGATGAATTATCATTGTGATGATTTATCCGGTCACCTTAAAAATAACTTAAGCAATCCATCTATTTCTCAAGTTCTTAAGCACCACGCACGCTTGAATTTCATCTCGTGCATGTTGTGCGCGTACTTGTGTTTACTTTATAAAATAAAACACAGTGAAGTTACTTTCCCGGGAGTCGGTAAAACATTTTCACCCACCAAACAACGTTTCTGGATTATAACAAAACATTCATAAAGTTCGCATTTCAACTTCCCCATTATTTGTTTTATATTCCCTTTTGACGTGAATGCGACACGATATGATTTAAGGGAGTTCTATAGACTTCTGTTACGTTTTATGGGACTTCTATAGACTTCTGCTACATTTTTATATCACGAATACTAATACAATAGATGAGTACCAATCCAAAAGTTGTATTTAACCCCTCGTGCTCATTTGTTCGCTTTTGGGAACAGCTCATATGATCTCACAAAAATCGTTGTGTCTGCCTTACTATTATGTTGAGAAATATAATCTAAAAGGTTTTAGAAAGAATAAAAAACACCACTTTTATATTTAAATCTACAAGTAAACCACAAAATAATTAAAATGTACACATTTATGAAACAATTACATGTCGAATTACATGAATTTTTAATTTTTTTTTACACATAAAACGACAAAGAAGTGATGTAATAGTAACGTTTTTAATACGTTTTTCTTATTTATCTGTAACTCCGGTTCAATGAACCATAGAATTTTTATTTTAAAATAAAGTGTCATTAAAGTTTTGTCAGTGTTACTAAATTGGAAAGTGCTTCTTTGGAGAATTCAGACAAGCGATACATTATCTACCTATAATATAACACTTTAAACAGGAAATTATTATTTTGTTTTTTATTTATTTAATATTTGTATGTTTTTTACGATAAATATACAATTTATACATATTATACAGTGTTATAAAGGTAAATAATAATAGCTTTTCCTCACCATAAAGAGACGAGGCTCTTGTGTTTGGTGAGTGAATCCTAGCTCAATTATATGGAATCATGTAAGTAAGTAAATAATATATTTGCAAAACCAAAGGGATAAGTAAGAAATAGGCAAGATTTATCAATAATACAGTTTCAAGATTTGAAGGAAATAATAATAAGAGTAAGATATGGACTTTTATAGTAGTTTTAGGTAATTTTTTAATTTTATTTTAAATTCCTGTATATCTTCAATATTTTTTAGATATAATGGAAGGATGTTAAAATATGTTATACCTAGATAGAAATAGGTATTTTGTGTGTGCTTTGTATTAAGTTTTGGGATTTTGATATCTTGCTGATGAATTGAATTGTAAGTTATTTAACTGTATTTCTTTATAAAAATAACATTTTCAAAATCAGAGCTGATTAATCGAAAATTCAAACTTTCTGTGACTGATTATGTACCTTCCTACACTTAAAAAAAATCCACTGTGTAAAATACTTTCAGAATCTCATTGTCGAAAATCCGCCGTGTTTGTTGACTAGATCTAAATATTCAGATGATTTCCAACATTAGTTTCCCATTTGAATACCGCACAAGTCTCAATAATCAAATACTTTATTTACCAAGCCATAAAAACTACAATAATCTCCTTTTTGATTTGCGCTGTATTGTCAACCAATCAAAAAAAAATATTAATTAAAAAAATTAAAAAACTTTAATTAAACATTTTATTGAAAAATCTACATTCTATTCAAAAAATATTATAACAACCTATGTAAGAATCGTGGCTCACTTATCAGGCACAAGAACATCTCTTTTCTGATAAGGAATACATAAAAAATGATGATCTAAAATGTAATATTGTTTAATATTTTTGTATCTATATTCCTGATATTACAATAAAAAATCTTGAGCCAGTGAAACTATGGCATCCCCAATCGAGGTATGTTGTGAGGATGAATGTAATAGGGAGGGGAATTCAATGATTAGGAGGAAGGTATGGGAGTATCTAGCTTTCTGTATCTGGTCACCAAACACGGCTAAAGCAATTTCAAGAAACGTTTTAGTTCTGAATGGTTGTCTTACACCAAGACAATATTGAGATCATCGTCGACTCTGGAAAGTGATGCAAGTATACTATATATTCATTTTAAATGATGTAAAATAACACAAATTCATTTCATTTACTAAACACACGGTCAAACAAACTCTTACACATCCCACACTCAAAAACTAACTACAAATAACACACATTTTTCAGAAGTATATGCACAAAATACAATAATATATTTCAAGACGCCGATATTTTCCAACTGTCCTTAGTAAAGTTCAGCTTATTAAATGTATATTGGAGAAAATTAAAACAAGCTGTTAATTATGTACCCCCCTTCCCTGCTGTGTGTAAGATATCTAAGATATCTCAGTTTTTTTTCACAAAAGGTGTGTTAGATATCTGAGATATTTCAGTTATTTTCACAAAGGTGTGTAAGATATCTGAGATATTTCAGTTATTTTCACAAAGGAGTGTAAGATATCTGAGATATTTCAGTTATTTTCACAAATGAGTGTAAGATATCTGAGATATTTCAGTTATTTTCACACAGGTGTGTAAGATATCTGAGATATTTCAGTTATTTTCACAAAGGTGTGTAAGATATCTGAGATATTTCAGTTATTTTCATCAAGGTTTTTTTTATGTTTTTCTGTTTATTTATGTTTTTTCTATGTGTAACATGAATTTTATGTGGAAACTTTACTGGTTAATGCAACACGGAACATGTTTATAAAATTGGAAAACTGTTTGTTTTCCTAATAAACTAAAAAAAATAACAATAAAAATAAATGAATAAAAACTACCATTTTACTTGCGCACACCGGGATTTGGTAAAAAAATACAACATAACGGAAAACATGTAATATTATTCCGTTCCATTTGTAAGATAGAGAGCAGACAAATATATATTTTATTCTTCCGCTTGATAAATTGACAACTCGTGTATATAATGTCCGAGTAAATAATGGTATTCCTGAATAATATCTTTCAATACGAATATCTTTGAGAACTTAACGCAGGACTGAATACGATACGAAAGGGTTGTTTTTTTACGGTTGATATTATTGGCGTTTACGCCGTAATAACTTGAGACGGGTGAGGGATACCTACACGTCAACGAAGGGATGCATATAATATATTATGTAGTATCATCTTTTGATAGGTAAATAAAAAGTGAAATGGTTGCCTAAGAAAATTATTGATTTTTTTTTTCAAACGAGTAAATAATGTTCTCTAAACTGATTGACGTTGTGTGCGGTTTTAAACAACAGTTTTTTTGCGATACACGGAGAAAAATGACTAACTTTCTAATTTAGTGTGAATATTTTCAAATTATTTATAATTCTGAAGAAAAAAAGGATTGCAAGCCTAACGAATGAATTAAATTAATTTCCTGATAAACTTTTAGTAAATTACGTAAATATTATGAACATTAAAATGAATTTTTTTTAACGTCTGATTTAAAGTATCAAAGAAAATCGAAAAAAATAATTCTCAAAATAAATGTGCTCTTCATATATTTAATAATATTTGTCATTCTAACAAAGATATTTTTTTGGATTCACTGCACAAATTTAAAAGTAGTATCATGTCAATGACATAAACTGTTCAATCCGCATATATATACGTCTACCGATAATTACTGAATATGCATAACACATTACAATATTCAATATTTATAAACTGTTTTGTCACTGTAGCTAAAAAACTATTTGTTTCTTTAATAACATAAAGTAATATTTAAGTCATTTTAAATTTTAATTGCGACTGAAAAGAAACAGAAATATTTTACAATTAAATTCAACTAACAAATTTGCTTAGCATACCTAACAAACTGAGAAACTTCCTACACATTAATTAAAATGTCAGGATTATTAAAATGTAAAAAATAATCTCTAGAATATATTCAAAATACAGAAGCTTATGTGAATTTTTTTTCATCATACCTACTCTCATATAATAAATTCAAAAACTCTAAATAATCTTCAAAACAGATTAACGTCTCATAGAATCCGGGCGAAATCATTAAATAACGCTAGGATTATCTCATTTTGAGTTACAAACAACTTCTTTATATGAAAATGTAATGGAAAAATATTTTTCGTAGGAAATTCATTAATAAAAATCACGTGACAAGACATGGAAATATGATGTAGGTGAAAACGACAAGGGAAGGGAACCGGGAGTGATGAAAACATTTAAAATTAAATTACTGTCACGAAAATAAAGAAAGAAAAATCATTTTCTTACAAAATAGATTATTTACCCGTTAGGTTATTGTTGAAGTGAAATATCGTATTCATTTTTTATTTAGTTCTGAAAGGGAATACCTACAATGTTTGGAAGGATTATTGTGGGTGCGATGGAGTGCTTTTATGTCGTGTTTTAGGTTTGTCGAAATTTGTTTTCGGATTGCGAGTCTCTCGGATGAATTATTGTGAACGAAACAGAATAATAATATAGTTTATTTTATTACTACTTTCTTAACGTCCCTTTCAGAGACTTTCAAATAACTGCCTCCATAACCATCTTTTGTATTAAGTTAAGTGATAAATTGAAGATTTCCACTGACTCAGTATAATTATTTCCCACCATAAGTATTCTGGGCAATGAGGAATAAATATGGTAGTACCAGAATTTCTGCACTGAAATAAATCCCGAGTTCTAATATTACGCAGTGGAATCCAAATCAATGCGAGAAATTTTGGACCGTCAAATGAATCACTTAAAATTTTATACAGAAATACAGTCAGTGAAAATTCTTCTGTCAGATAATACTTTTAGGTTTACTTGAATTTGTGAAAGAAATAATTTAATAATAATATAGTTTAATAATATTAACACAAATACAAATTTTGGTTGTCTTTCAGGTCTATTGATTCATTCATTACATACACAATGAAATCATCACAGATTTGAGAGAACTTTTAGTGTTCAACTAGAAAAGATTCTCGTTTTCAATCTCAGACAAATCATGTGTCAATTTTTTTTTCAAAAATGTCCATCTTATGTATTGTTTTCACTTGTTTTAGTTTATGTGTGTTTCTTATGTTTAGGAAAATGTGTATCGTTTTGAGGAGTTTATTTGTGATGTGTTTGATAATATGATCGTAATTCCGCTATATTGTACACTATATTCCAATTTTTAGATTTGGATTTTAAAACTGTATCACTCACACAACTAAAAATTTCTCCATCATAACTTCTTCACAGATTACAATTTTTCGCATTAAACTATTATTATTAAAGTAGTTACTTACGATTAGGTTCAAAAATCTTTACATAAATAAACTGTCAAAATACCAATTAACAACTTGGTACCTTTCTCAACTTTGCGCACTCTAGAAGAACTTTATTAAGATCTGTCACTTCATAATTAGAAAATTTTCGCCACCGAACGCTTTGTCTAATTAAGGTTTTTCACTAAATTGACACCAACGAAATTACAGTAATTAACATTCAGAAAATCTCAAATAATTCTTCAGAATATACAGAATGAAGTCTCATTCTTCTATTTAATTTGTAAAAAGTCTATTATTTATTAAAACACATGTAAATCTCATGTTTTTGTGTCCATTAATGTCCATTTCCAAGTGGTCATTGTCATTGACACCTAATTCTCTGAAATTTAATGACATCATAAATATTTACGGGAGTTAATATACGAAATAAAACTCGGAACCATCCAATTGGGATTTCGTTTAATTGATAGCGCGGTTAACTCCAGTCCTTGGGGAGGAAGGTGCAATCCTCTGTCAAACCGGAAATTTTTTTTTTTTTTTTTCTTTATTCATAAAATATATTTGAATACAGTTTTTTACATGCTTTTCGACTACCACACTAGACACATGTCCGTATTATGGTAGTCGAAATTTGTGTATAATGATATAAATGAAATACATAATTCATTTGTTAAGTTATTATTTTTGTGAAATGTAATGTCTTTGTAAAATAGGCAATACTTTAACTGAAAATAAGAAAGAGATGAAAATAAAGGTAAATTAATTAATTATTTTAAAAATACAATTTAAACAGAATTGAAATGAAAAAAAAGAATAATAAAGCAAATAACCTTAAAATTTAATGATGTCATGCATTCTTTAAAATAGTTCCTTCCCTTCATTAATAATCAATTCTGAATATATACAATTAGGTAGATTAAATCTTGTAAAAATAAAGATACAAATAAAAATAAAAATAAGTTAGGATACAAATAAAAATAATATGTTAGGGATAATAGAAATAAAAGTAAGAATTATCGCATCAGCGTAATATAAAGTTTTTGTTGAAAGTTAATTTTAAATCTTATTTTTCCTGATTGGGTGTTTACAGAACATAGCTTAATTAACACAGCGATAAAAGGTGCACACCAACAAGTATGAATGATACAAAGATATATCAAAAGTTGTAGAAAGAAGTTTGATGTATGTAAGTAATATAACGCAGTTTAAGTTAAAGTTTGTTATCACCATTATTAAATAAACGTGAAGAGGCCCAATTGGGTGTTTTAAAGAACATAGATAAATTAGTGTAAAAATAAAATGTGCAAAAGAAAAACAAATATTTATATCTGTTACAAACAAAGTTTATGCCTTAGGTAAGCGATTGAGTAAGTCTATGTTTTTCCTTACTGAATGATAAAATCATACGTTTTTAAATTCATAAATTCTTTCGAAAACAGAAAATCAATTTTGTTTATCTTTCTATGTCCTTGGAGTAGTAAGGTCTTAAATCAGCTAACGTCATCAGCTATTTTTGTACTATGTTCGTATCAAGTCAAGCTGCAATACTTACACCGCAAGATTTATCCAATTACATCAAATAAGTTTTCAAGGGATGGAGCAGAAACACGTGAAAATAATGAAAGTATGAAGGTACTGACACAAAATTATCAAATATTAATTTGAAATGTTCATTATAAAGAACAAAGGAAGTTCAACAAATAATGTTTTTTGAAAATGGAAGTTATATTTCGAAGACATTTTGAATATTTGATTCTATCAATCGACAAATATATCATTATTAATAAGTATCTCATTATATTTCTTAAAAATTAATTATTTTCGTAAAATACAGAAATATCAACAGAATGACAAAGAAAATCTTAATAATGCTTAACCGTTCAGGCTAATATGTTCGCTTTTGGGAACATATCTAATGGTCTCACAGAAATCGTTGTGTATTCCTTACAAGGAATACACAACAAAGAGAAATATAATCTTAATGATGTAAAAACGAAAAAATACCACACTTTATATTAAAATCTAGAAATTAACCACAGTATAATTGAAATGTACACTTTTATGAAAACAAAGTTACGGACCGCAATAAGAAAAGAATTAAGTTAAATCTAACGTTTGTAATGCGTTTGTTTTGGGAGAAATTGCAACACTGAGGGAATACAAGAAGGCGCTGCAAAAAAAGCTCAAAACCTTTGCACGAAGATGTCGTCTCCAACCCGGCATGCCACTTGAAGTCCCGAAAGCCCTTCTGGGCGGAAGGATAGAGGCTCCTCCGATTACCTCTAACCCCAGAAGATAGGTGGAAACTTGAGTGGCAAACGCCAACGTGGGAAATGCCCACCTCATACAGGACCCCACCGAGAAACAGTCTGGGTTCTCATTGCTTCGCAAAACCTGGTCCGCCATCAATAGATTAAGGTGCTCCCATAGCCGCTGTGCCCACATGATTCACAAATGGGGCCTTAAAGAGTCGACGATGTGTGAATGTGGTGCGGTGCAGACTACTGAACATGTGGTCAACGAATGCCCGCTCCATTCGTTCCCCGGCGGGATTGATGAGGCTTACACGGTGACGCCTAAGGCCCTAGATGTCCCCCTCTGAACCCCTACCATACGAAAGAAGAAAATACGTTTGTCTAATAAAGTGTGATTTTAAATATTTTTTTAATGTTTGCTATCAAATTGTTGTATTTTAAAAATATATGATTATTTCTAATGATAAAATATTTTATTGCAAAGCGAATATACGTCTGACAGAATATAGCTGAGGCCTGGGGAGTTAAAAAAAATATAGTCGTCACCGGAACGCCTGTCAGATGTGAAATATCGAAATTTATTTTGTTAAAGTTGTCGAATTACGCTTCATGCAAAGGCTCTGAAAAAACAACGCACTATTTAAACTTAAATATCTAATGGAGATAACATTTAAAGTCGGGGGTACAAAATAGGTTTTTAGGTTGTTAGTGCGGATTGTTTAAAAAAAAATATGCCTAATACTTTCATACATAACTCTGAATGAGAAAAAATTGGACTTTGATTCAACTTTTTCAATCTTTCCCGACGTAAATAGTTGTTTCTTGTAATAATTATGTTGAAACCACGGGCTATTTATAATTTTTTTGCGTATTAAGCGTGAAGCGGAATTCGACGGGTTCATCTTGTGAATTGTTATTTAAGGAAGTGATAATGAATGTAAAACATTTATTATTATTTAAATATGCATAAAGAAACACATCACAAATTTAAAACAATCTTCATAATTCAGAATATATATCCATTGCCAATTTTAGTGAGAATAAAAGAAAATATGCCCCACAGAGTTTTTGGCGGCCTGGTAGAAAGAGCAGACGAATCATGAAGCCGGCTTAATGAAACGTTGTCCCGTCTTTCCACGCTTGTTACGCAAGAGTTGGTTTTACCCCCCTTAGACGTGCTGAAAAATGTTTCGCATCATAAATCAATATTATTATTAAATATTTGTTTTAAATGCCTACCCCTTCCATCAAAATAATATTCAACGAAGAGACGTTTTTTTCGACAAAGGAAACGGAATTATTCGCCTAATAAGAGTTAATGTTACCTTGGTATCTAACTTTAATGGTAATGCTTCAACCCAGAGATGTAAAAACTATGAAGCGTTGCCGTAGCGGATATATTGTAATATAAATATATCGATTTATTTGTGTCATATACAAACTATTGTTATATTTTTAACTATGGGTCAAATTTAATAAGCATCATCACTTAGTAATCACGCAACGATACAACAATGTCAATTCTATTTCACCAGGTACAAGTACAAGGTATGGCAAAAGTAATGTCATAATGTGAACGTGCATTAATTTTTGCAAATGACGTCACATGTCACTGTACTTTGAAATGTATGTTGTAGACAGTGAATTAGTTGACAAAAAGCAGTCGAACAATATACAACGAAAAAACGCGGAATTATTGTTACTGCTTATTTGACAAATTTCCTGTCTGTTGTTTTAACGCAGGTGGGGCAAAAATAATGCCATTGGAAAATATTTTCCCTCAGGGTCTATGCCATCTTGGGGACGCCGTGTGGTGGGTTTTTTGAGGAAAAAAGGAAAGGAAGTTCTGGAAAGGAAAAGAGGTGGGTAGGAATCTGGGAGTCAGTGTGCCGAGGAGTGATGGACGTATGAGTCCATCCCTCCCATTGCGGTGCAAGGCAATGTTCAACCAATCTTTCGTGGACCGGCTTGTCACGCAGTTGGTGGGAAGACGCATCCATTGCTAAGACCCGGAAAAACCTAACCCCATGCACTCAAAATTAGTATTTCATTATATTTTGTAGCCTCCCACATGGAGAAAACTTACTGATATAAAATACTGGTAATTTATTAAAAATCTGGTCAAATAATTCGTTTTACCGTTAAAAACGGGCCTACACCGTACGAATGAGTTCTTAACAAAGTATCAGTTAAAATGGATTTATTTTACGATGACGGCGGAACACGTGTTTATACAAATATTGATATTGAAGTTTACATACCGATGTTGTCGCATATTTATTAGGAAAAGAACACGTGTTCTAAATATATTCTGAATGAAACTATTTTATCAGAAAATTTGCATTCTATCACTTATTTAACAAGAAAAATGATTTTGATTACTATTTTCATTATTATGCTGCATCCTTAACTGATAAACAGTTGTATAATCCAAGTTTACCTTCCCTTAATAGGTCCACACTCTACACCTGAATAAGGGTAGTACTACGTGACTTCTTGGCCATACCTTACCACAAGAAGGGTCGGGGTCCAATTATTCATGGTCACCCTTCGAACCGCCAGGGGCGCTCAAACTCAGATTCAATTATTTATGTTCTAATTGGAAATTTTAGACGAAATTGATATTCTCTGATAGCAATTGTCCCCAATTAGTAGGGTCCAATATAATTTACATGACACTATAATGTGCGTTACAAGATACGTTTAGTGATACTATACTTATTACTTCATTTCCTGGAAGATATCGCACAATATACGTCATTCTGGGAACATCTCAACGACGTAAATAATTACAAGACTTTATATCGTCGGCTCACTGCCTGAAGTCATTAACTGACAAAATGTCGATTCTGAGATAATCGACTTTTCAGCTAGCTTTAATCAGTTATATCCCAGCTAAAATGAGAAAAAGGTCAACATTTGTACTTTTAGTTATCTATTACAACTGCTTTTATTTGGACATTTAAAGTTTTATTTTATTCATAATAATATAAAAAAATAATCAAAACTGCAATGAGTGATTTTTTGCACCAATTATTTAACAATTTTTGTTGTTTTGCAAGAAGTCAACAAAATGTTTTTGTGATGTTTAGGTACAATTTTTAGGCGTATTATGTGTGGATTCCCATGCATTATTCCGCTTTCAAACGTAATTAAATTATGTAAGTGACTATGTAGTCGACGATACACGATATCGTGTTCAGGAAAGGTAACGTGTTCGCCATTCTCAAATTTTTATTTTTATTTATTACTATAACTATATAATGTCCCAAATCAAAACGGAAACATGTGATTAAAGATTAGATTAAAAATATGTAAATATTTTTTTCTTTTAAACACACAAACCATGTAATAAAATACACATATATATTTGAATAATAATGTAATGTTTCTTCAAGTGGTTTCGTTCTGTTGTGCGTACGCCATCAATGCGTCGGTCAATGATTTCAGCCTGAAGACGTGATTGTTCGATGAATTAAGACCACTGTTTCATATTACGTATTTGTTGTTCCATATCAGTAATTACTAGTATTTATCCGCCGCAAACGCTGTGGAAAACCTAATCGTTGCAAGTGATGACCGCCGTGCTTGTGCAGTGATAAGTATTTTAACGTGACTGTCAGTGCGGGCCCCACTTACATTCATATACATCAGTGAGTAGATTGGGGCAGTGCGATCCTATTGGAATCACAAGTTTAATTAAGCAGAGAGATGATTTATTCGTTTTATACTGTATATTTAATCAACCACCATAACACGGGCATGTGCCTAGTTTGGTGGTTTTAACACACCTAATAACTATAAAAACACTGAATAAAGAAAAATATTAAAAAAATAAATCCTTTTTTTTCTGACTCTGTACGTGACGCACTAAAATAATGGTAGGTACTTTTTAACATAGTATCCAGATCTGATGATTCCACCGAGTTGCGTAAAAAATAATAAATATATGAAGGATCAAACATGTGAACAAAACTTAAAAATAAAATATTAAAAATTGCTTTACTTACCCAGTTCTAGCGAAATTCGACAGGAACGAGATGTAGGTTTCACACAAGGCTATTTCAGACTTGGTGTAGTTCTTAGGGAAGTGGTTGAAACCTTCTACGAGGGGCGCACCGAACAGATATGGAAGTTCCTCCCCGTGGACAGAACCCATGCGCTGAAAATAAAGTCATAGCTTAGGTGGTTTTTTTGTGATCCTTGTGGTACTTTTAACATAAATGTGGAATTATTCACTAACGTGATAACAAGTTGTTACTAACAACTACTGTTTATATTATTTTAATGTGATTACACTTTAAAAAGTTTTTGTGGTGATTTTAAAGCAAATGACAAGCACTCTCGATAATATCTGTAGATGATTTTAGTTACTATTTGTTAGAAGTCAACTTGAGCACAATTCTCCCATCGGGAATCAACATACAATATTAATGTACAAGTTATTGAAAGAATACAAAATAAATTCTTATGTTTTATAAGTTTTGAATACTATTTTAAATTAAATTACAAAAGCTTAAATATAGAATTCTTCTTCCACATAAAATTCTAAATGATGCATTTGATTGTCCAGAATTGCATGCATTGATAGACTTTTGGATACCACTAATTACTACTAGAAGTAAGGATTTCTTTCAGTGCAGAAATTCTGGGAATAACTACCATATGAATTCATCATCACCCTGAATACTTATGGAGAGAAACAATTCTCTGAACATATCACTGAACAAATGAAATAAAAATGTTACTGGGGCAGCTTAGTTATATTTACTAAATATGTACCTTATTAATATATGATTTTAGTATTCATCTGTAATAGTCCCTAAAGAAAGTGTTGATAAATAAATAAATAATATGAAGTACCCGGCATGGCTAGAACTTTACATAATGTTTTTCGGAATCAGATGACGGTAATTTTCCTTGTCGAATGTCAACTGTGCAAAATTTCAAGAAGTATCAAAATACTGCTCTAAGCGATGGGAAAGAGAGATTGGGTGGCTTTTCCAAAACTTATATAGATGGCGACCTTTCTCTTATTTCGAAGTCCAGTGTGCAAAATCAATCATCAATCTCGGAATAAAACTGTAGATTTAAAAAAAAATCAAACCCACACCAGGGCACATTTCGTTTTACTGTATTTACTTGGTTTATATGTAGGTATACAGGCACATGTATATATAAAAACAATTGCTATTTTATATTTAACGTCTTCTGTTATCATTGATATCTTTACAATCTGAGATGCTTTGACCGATTTAAATCTTCTTCTTCTTCTTCTTTCGTAAAGTGGTGGGTCAGAGGGGGACATCTAGGTCTGCGAGCCATTCTAGGGCCTCAGGCGTCGCCATGTGAACTTCATCAATCCCGCCGGGGAATGAATGGAGCAGGCATTCGATGACCACATGTTCGGTGGTCTGCACCGCACCACATTCACACATCGCTGGACCCATCTGTGCATCATGTGGGCACAGCGGCTATGGGAGCACCTCAATCTATTGATGGCGGACCAGGTTTTGCGAGGCAATGAGAACCCAGCCTGTCTCTCGGTGGGGTCCTGTATAAAGTGGGCATTTACCGCGTTAGCCGCTTGCAATATGAATCAATGACAATATTCATTAATTATTTAAAAGCAAAAAAAGACAAACATTCCTGGGTTACGAATAACCTGACAATATTTGAATATCTCCTACAACCACCACAGTAAGCTGAAAATGTTGCTTGTGTTGTGATGGAGGACTTAGCCAGCCGAGGAATTGAACACACTACGCCTGGGTGGGACCCAAACGCGATGTCAACTCAGCCACCGACCGGTCAAGTATATAATAGAATAGTTTAACTTACGAAATTTGCTTGAATAATTTACAACTCTCCAGGACATTCCACCTTTTCCCAAAGATATATACTTTCTTTAACCCTGTGGAAAATCTCATCACCCTCTCGAATGTCGTACCTCCCCATTACCAGAACCAATTTGTGCACACATCGTGTTCCTAAGGGGGGACCAGGGCACAAAAGTTGATACAAAAGTATCCATTATTTTGCTACAAAATACAATATGTCGACATATCAGCAATCTCATACAATCTTCTACTTCGCCCACTATCGACACCACAGAATTTTTATATTCTGAACTAGTGAGCAGGCGCGCAATAAAATTACACAAAAAAAACAGACGTGAGTAAAGTGCTCACGCTATTTCAAATGTAATTTATCATTTACAAAAATTGATTGATATGAATAAAAGATTATCTATTTAGTATGACGTGTTTTATTAAAACAAAGTAACTTTAATAAGTTTTCAACATAAACAAAGTCCCTCCTTAACTTTAGTCTCAACTTTTGGCATTAAAAGATACTCTTAGTTTAAACCTGGTGTAAGACCACCATTCAGAATTATAAAGTTGTTTGAAATGGCTTTAGCCGTGTTTGGTGATAAAATTCGAATACTCTGATATTTCTTTCCCTTCCTCTCCCCATCTCCTTTCTCGCCTCAACTTGGAATGTCATCATCTCACTCGCTCGAGACGATTGGAAGCAGTTGCAACTCTTGTGCGGTATTCAAATAAAAATTAATTTATGAAAAAAACTTCTAGAATAACTGGATAGGAGCGCGATGAGCAAAATGCCGCACGATGGTACTTGGCCCTCACAAGCATTTCACCACGCGGTTGTCACGCGCGGCGCTGAGTGTGGCAAGATTGCACCAGGGTAGGGGATTGAATAGTATTAAAATACCATAATAGTAAAATATCAAGCCATGAATTACACCAGGGGAGAGGATTGAATAGTATTAAAATACAATAATAGTAAAATACCTAGCCACGAGTTGCACCAGGGGAGAGGATTGAATAGTATTCAAATACCGTATTAGTAAAATACCAAGCTATGAGTTGCGCCAGGGGAGAAGATTGAATAGTATTAAAAACCACAATACTGAAATACCAAGAATATAGAGTGAATAATTAGGAAGGTATCTAAACTTTCGTATCGCTAACATCGATAAACAACACAAATAATTTTTGAGTTAGCAATATGCTCATAGTGCGCTTTCTCACGGGTTAAAAACGCCTTCCAAAGGTTTTATTTTTTCTACCCTTTTAAATATAAATAAAAATGTTAGCATTATGTACCCGTTAGCAAATGACTTTTCGGTTTCAGGATAATAATATTAAAAGTTCTAGCAAAAAGTTCAAAGACGTGATTTTAGTGATTTTTATGGCTAAAGAATCTAATTAAACATTTTGAATAATATTGAATAAACAATCTGTGAACTAGATTGCAAAATCTATTTAATTTAATATTAGATATTTGTGTTTGAACAAATTTCAGGAAGCACTGATAATTTTTTTAACCCTTTCATACCAGATTTAACACTGCCATTGGCAGAAGGTATTTGAAAATTGATACACTTAGTAGACGGCTTCCTTGGTCAAGGGGTAAAGCTTCTGACACGGTGTTGCGGGTTCAAATCACTTCATGCGCAATTATTTTACAATATTTTTATTAAAAATAATATAAAGTATATTTGCGGCATGGAGTGGAAAATACTTACAGCATCGCCTCGGTTTACCGTACCACTACTCAGAATTTAATAGTTACTTAAATGGTTTTAGCCGTGTGTGATGACCAGGTCTGAATAGCAGTACTCCCCAATCTTTCAATTTCCCATCTTTTTCTCCACCCCACTACCACCAGCAAAACAACATACCCAAATTGGGGATGCCATAGTCTCACTGGCTTCAGACGGTTGGGAGCAGTTGGGATAGTGCGGTATTCACATAAAAAAATGTTTTGGTGTTTTTTGTTCAATTGCTTAGAAATTACGGTTTCTTTCATTTGTAAGAAAATTAGCACAGTATACAAAAAAAACAACCTTTCAGAAAAAAATACATTAAAATTATACATTGAAAAAATACATTCCAATAATGCATTTAAAAAATAGGGAGCAAAAACTTGGTCAATTTAGACATAAAAATCACATTTTCAATATATAAAAATAGCTACCTCCTGAACTAGTGCTTAAAATACAACAATAACATTCAATGACAGCTGTCGTGTTTTTATTTCACTCTTGAAATATCTCAAAATAAAATAAAAAATTCTAGCTAAAATCTAAATATCTATATTTTAATAGCTTTAATAGTGAAGTGAAGTTATACTAATTAATATTTCGTGCCGAAATGACTACACGAGCAACTACAAAAACACTAAATACTACGGACACCCAACTCCTCCAACTTCTTGACAAAAAGTTTGAAGAATTTAAGGTACAATTTCTGGAAATCATCAGAAACGAGTATAAAGAAGAAATCGAGGAATTAAAAAATAAAATATTAACTCTAGAAAAAAAAATTGATACGAAAAAAACAACAACCTTGAAAAAACTCTGGAACAAAACGCCGTAATACAAAGTGAATTTAAAGAATTACAAAAACAATTGGATGCTAACGAACAACACGCACGCATTAATAACATAGAGATCATTGGGATACCAGAAAAAAACAAGAGAACCTGACGGAGATTATCAAAAGGATCTATTCAGAATTAAATATAGTGAGCGACGACATTGAATACGCCACCCGAGTCACCCCCAAGGAGAAGATTGAAGGAAGACCGCGGAATATTATAGTAAAACTAAAGGGCAGGAAACAGAAAGACGAAATCATAGCAGCAATCCGGACAAGAAGGGGCCTAACAGCAGAGGATATTAACTTTAATGGAAAACAACGGATCTATATAAATGAACATTTAACTCATAAAAACAAAGTACTCTACAAAAAGGTCAGAGAGTTTACCAAAATTAATAAATTCAAATTCTGTTGGATCAAAAATTGTAAAATTTATGTAAGACTTAATGAAAACACAAATCACCATTGCATAAATAATTATAATGATCTAGAAAAACTAAAAACATACAATATTTCCATCAACTAACTTTCCAGCAACTTTATATTAACTGCACTATATACTTAATAGGTACAATGGAATCTTTAGAATTATACTATCAAAACTTAAGAGGTCTCAGAACCAAGACACATATTTTTCTTCAAAATGTATTATTAAACAACTATGACATTATATGTCTCAGTGAAACATGGCTTAACAATTCAATCTTTAATGAGGAACTTTTCGATCCACGGTACCATATTTACAGACGAGATAGAGATTATCATAACCTCAATCAAAATCGCGGTGGTGGAGTTTTAATTGCAGTCAAAAGTAAATTAATTTCTGATCAAAAACTAGAATGGGATTCTGAAGCGGAAGACATATAACATATTATTCAATATCGACATCTTCAACTGCGAATTTACTAAATATAAAATGACCTTAAAAGAGTATTTCACTGATGTTTCTTGAATTGATGTTTCTGATGTTTATGTTTCTAGTATTTATATATTTATAATCCTGTTATGGTATGATTTATATGATTTATATGCACAACATTGTCTTCTTATGGTTATGGTTATGATATGATTTATATGCACAATATTGTTTGTATTCTTATGGTTACCAATGTATCGATAATCTTTTATTTTATATAAATTTTAGTTTTTTTTTCCCCTTTATTTTTGTTGTATTATTTTGTTCTATTATTTTATACAATTCTTTTATTTTATATAATTATAACTTCACATTTCTCATAAATTTAATTATTTCTTCTAATGCTGTCTTACGTAAAGTCACAAGGAGGAAATCCGTAATTGGTTTATTTTGGCTATTTTACTTATGTACAATCTGTAAAAATCTAAACTGTTGATTTCCCAAAAATAAAAAAAAATAAAAAAAAATAAAAAAATATAAATAAAAAAAATAAAAAAATTAAAATAAAAATAAAAATAAAAAATAATAAAATAAAATACAATAATTGGAAAACGAAAACTGCCAATGCTCATTCGCTATAGATAATGACCAAAAATTTGTGAAATTTATTTATTTTCAAATACACATACGGTCTGAAAGCGTTAACTGTGGATCTACGAGGAAAATTTTAATAACAGTGTTCAAATAAAAAAGAATGATGAAACGCGCGATCAGAATAATTGGCAAAGATCAAACAATTCTTATAAGTAATTTTAGTATTTTTTTGCTGATTTTTAATGATGAAAGTAACGCAAATGAAAAAAAAACAATTGCAAAGAAATATATAGCTAATAAATAATAATTTCAATTAGTTGAAAGGAAAATAATCTTGTAAAAAAATACTTGCGATTGAAATAAAATTTTATTTGCTTCAAAAACTTTTGCAAATATTATTGTAAAATAATAAAGTGTGTTTTAAAAAAAAAAAAAAAACAAAGAAT
Source organism: Hesperophylax consimilis (assembly GCF_061612785.1). Classification (NCBI taxonomy): domain Eukaryota; kingdom Metazoa; phylum Arthropoda; class Insecta; order Trichoptera; family Limnephilidae; genus Hesperophylax; species Hesperophylax consimilis. Next base: position 5,807,244 of record NC_142861.1, on the reverse strand, counting down.
ATTCTTTTTCCTTTATGAAATTTTCCTCAACGTCTTTGTGAAATTGATGACATCACAGTATTATGTTAAAACTTCACGCGTGATCGATTGAAGTCTTTAAAGATACAAACTGGCTTGGTATTTACTGAAAAAGTGAATAAACAGGAAATAAATTGAAAGTAGTTATGCAGAACGAAGTCAGCCCCAAAAAACCCAAGCTAAGATAAAATCACTTTTGTCTAAATAGTGGTCTAGTTTTGTCTAATAGTATAAAACAAAGTGACTATGAAACGGAGTTGTTCACTATCATTTAGAGAATTTCTTCAGGAAGGTTTAAATAAATATTATACATGTAGTTTTGTAACTTATCGAGATTGCTCTAGCAAGGAATAAAAATGATAATATTTACTTTAAATATTCAAAACATATAATTATTTATGTAAAGTACGTCAAAGTCGAGCAACGCCGGGTCACGTCAGCTAGCATTAAATAATAAAAACTACAGAACACCTAGAATGTTTTCACTTCAAAACATTATAAATAATACATAGATACTAATTTCTTATAACTTTAAAGTGGATTTAATTTTTTTTTTATATTAACTCCACACAGGAGGCCCTGAAGAAAGTAATTTCCCTCAGGGCCTATGTCATCTTTGGGAATGCTGTGTGGAGGGTCTTTTGGTGGAGAGGAAGGAGTGAACATGGGTCTTGAAGAGTCCCATGTTGTAGGAGGGAGGAAACACAGAGGCCGGCAGTTCGTTCCACAGCCGAGCTGTTGAACTTAAGCACGAATCTTAGAAGCGACCCGTTCTCATGTGACAAATGTCAACCGTGTACAAATGTTGGGCGCGCGTTTGGCGTGTATCCCGACAGATAGTTTCTCAGAGCATCTTCCATTGTAATACTGATAGATCAAGGACAGCATACCTACCTGACGCCTGTGCTCTAAAGATTGCAGTCCGTTTGTTGAGATTGGGGAATCTATCAAACGGACCGCCCGTTTTTGCACAGAGTCAAGGGTTTTTTTCAGGTATTTAGGGGCTCCGGACCAGAGATGGCTGCCAAATTCGACAGTAGGGCGCACTTGCGATTTGTACAGGGTCAGCAGTTGTGTACTATTAAAGTATCTGCGGGCCCTGTACAGTACGCCCAGCTTCTGAGAGGCCAACTTTACTCTAGCTTCGATGGAGCCCCCGTACCTGAGCTGGTCACTTATAGTTACACCAAGCATATCAATGGAAGGCCTGTTCGGAAGATTGCTTCCGTTGAAGGAGACTAGATTATCATGTGGATCCCTTTTAGACGTAATCAGACAGGATTGGGTCTTTGAAACATTAAATTCGACGAGATTATTTTTACCCCGGGAGGAAATACTCTCGAGATAACCGTACATTCTCTGCTTCAAAGCGCTCCTTAATTGCGGATTTTGTTTAATTATTGGAATTTTTTTCGAGTCTATGTGTTCTCTGTGGAATACATTTTAACGAATGTAAACGCTGCAGTCAATTGTCTGAACTTCTTATGTGACATAAATATTAATTCTGCAAAAAACAGCCAAAGCTACACAAAACACTAAACATATTTAATTACAAACGCCGTGAACGTTTACTGCTGATTAGGCAAATGTCATTGTTTGAATGTTAGATATTTTACTTAATTCAACCAGTTGACTCTGGCTGTTTTTCTGATCAATGAGAAATACTCAAAAATACTAATAATAAAATATTGAAAAATACTCACAATAAAATATTGAGAAAAACTCATAATAAAAGTGTTGCGAGTACCGTTATTAATTATTTTTATTTTATAAACTGGCAGCATTCTGCTGATGCGCTTATAACAGTAAAGGAGTTTTTTTTTAATTAAAAATAAGATAATCCTTTCTTGTCTACAAATAAAAATCCAATCGAGCTTTAAATTTTTTATTTTTTTTATTACATAACATATTGCGGAAGTTGTTCCATGCATCGACTACTCTATTTACAAGGAAGTGTTTCCTAGAATTTGATGCAAAGGTCTCTTTTCTTAGTAAATAAATTATATTGTTTTTTATGGTGAAGATTTCTTATGATTTCTACCCAATTTTTGCATGAAAGCGGGCCTGGCTGATTTTAGTAGAACTTAAAAACACCTCTCTCCGTTGGATGACAACAATATCTTATTTTTGCCAAAATTGTGGACTGGCTGTTTTTGCATAACTACGTTCAATTGTGAATGAAAAATAACGTTGTTACTGAAGTAACAATTATTGCTCCGTGAACAAGTACTTACATTTCGTAACCGAGCGAATTTAAATTTACAAAATTTTCAAGCAACGTTCTTATTCTTTGCGACTCAAAATGTCTTGTATATCTGAAGACAATCCTTTGAATCGTTTTTTTTATATAACATATCAATAGAAGTATATCGTATTACTGAGAAACAAAATATCAAAGTCTTTTCAAGAAAAATTTGTATTCAGTATGAACGACTGTTTCATTGAAAACATTCGTGATGTAAAAACACTCCAAAAATTGTCTCGAAAATCTTAAAATAATCCTCTGAATTTTGTTACATCCTTCACTTACATAAATAAATTCGTAAGATTTGTATAAAATCGTATTCCGGGAAAAACGAGAAGTTTGGAGTTAAATTTTGCATCACTTGAAATTTCAAGCGGTACACAAATATTTCACAGCCTCCCTCTGATGGCGGGTAAAAAAGACGACCAAGTACTTGAAAAGCACTTAGAGCAATCCCACATATTGTACTTCTCCTCCCCGTATGTGTTGGGGTTAATGTAGACCATACTTAGGCGGGGAATGTCTCTGTACGCAGGCTTTCAGGCAGGGGTAGAAATGCAGAACACCCCTAATTGAAAAAATATTATTCCAATGTACATTTGTTATATCCGTAACAAATGTACATTGGAAGAATAAAACTCATTAAAAACAAAAACGTCTAGAAATTGTTACATAGTGAATGCCAAAGAAATACAAAAAATATTATAAAAAACTGATTATGCAAATCAGATTTGAGGCGATGCACCATGTCGTATAAGGTTTTGATTTCCCGCATAACTCCAGTCGCATATTTTTACTGATGCATGTAAAAAAACATCGCCAATAAGTGTGTTTTATTTTATTTTGTGAATTTCAGGCACCAATATATTAATGTTTTAGTATCATTTACTAAAGAACATAATTTTCTACGTTATACAATAAAAACGAAAAAGGGTACGTAAGCTGGAGATTTTGAGATTTAGAGTTGGAGATTATTTAAAAGGCCAAGATGTGTTCTATTCTTAGTATTTCTTTAAGGCATCTTAAATATATCCAAGGGATCAAATTTTCAATATATAATATAACTAACTAACTAACTAACCATCACGCCGTTTCCCCGCAGGGGTAGGCAGAGAGGACGGACCGCCAAACAACTCGGTCTTGGCACACACTTCTTGCCTCATTCACATTCATACATCGTCTCATACACACTCTTCTATTATTCTGACTCTTGACATGGCCCGACTCTAGTATCTGATTCACTTGATCGTGCCATGTCTTCCTCGGGCGTCCCCGACTTCTGCTACCATTCGCATTTGCATCATATATCCTCCTTACACTCCTATCTTCGCTCATTCGCTCTACATGCCCAAACCATCTAAGCGTCCCTTTCTTAATCTTACTCATTACGCTTACATGAGCCTTGCACTCTTTGCGGATCTCCACATTCCTCACACGATCAAACATGGTTTTCCCACACATACGCCTCAGGGATCTCATTTCAACAGCATTCAATCTACTTTCATCCTACTTTCATAATATAGGTATATAAAAACACACGCGTATTCGAATGCAACGTTGTTTCAAAATTTCAAAGCAATGGGTGAAGAACTTTCAGAGATTTGAGATTTTGAACAAACGAATATTTACATTTTTGTCCATATTTCATATATGTACCCCACAGAGTTTTGACGACTGGGGAATAGAGCCAAGGAGGTTGAGTTGAGTGACGAGGCTGGCCAAAAGGGTCGTTCCTTGCAAGAGCGTTGTCCCGTCTTGCCAGAGTTGGTTTACCCCTCTAGACCCACCAAAAGATGTTTCACATCAAAAAATCAAAATTCATTTTGTTTAAGGTGCTTTGATGCGCCACAGAATAGCCGGGACGAGTCAGCGCTATCAGAGATCGGACAACACTCTTGTCCAGGCCGTTGCCCAGTGGCAGGGAGCGCCTCTACACCAGAGATAGAGAATTTCACTCAAGCCACCATAAAGTCCTAATGTGCTCATCAATGTATTGATTTTTTATTTATTATTTTTTATTTTATTTATTTCTTTATTCATTTTATTTTTATGTATTAAATTAAATGTAAACTTTTATGGCAGGCAGATCATTGCACACAACGCTCTGTCCAGCTGAAATAAATATTATTATTATTATTATTAAAACTAACAAATATATTGTAAAGCAAGGTAACCAACTTTGCAGTTGATAAATAATACATCAAATTATGAATAATGTCCCCCAATTGCAAACTTATTGGCATCATGAATCAACCATAAACTCACCAACTTCTGAAACTCGTAACTTATAATATATTCATCTAAGTAAATTTATTATTTATTCTTCAACCTTTTTAACCAAAATCGTGTTTGTGGTCGACCAAAGATTGCCCTCCCCTGCCGCACCATGAGTGACACTGAATCTAGAGAAATGATTAAATATTTATATCAGGAAACCCATGGCGTTAATTTATACTTTTACCTGGCGAAGGTGAATAGGCTCCATTTTGTATTAAGCGCCCCGTTAAGACTGCAAAATATCACAGGTGAGTACTTTGGATAGTATAAAGTAATTATAAATATATCAAATAGTGTTTTTTCTGAAATAATTTTAAATATATTACATGGGGTTTTTTTGTTCAGTTGAGAGGTTTCAGTTTCAGTCTTTGGTGTCAGTATATTATCTATTATTTGTTTTGCACCCAGCTTTTTATTTAAGATTTCAATGTTAAAAAATTGTTGTGAGTTTTGAATGAGAGTGGGATTTTGTTGTAGAGTTGCGCAAATGTTGGATTTGTAGTTGCTCGTTGGATATGTTTTTGACCCTGAAATCTAGTATTTATAATATGTGTGTTATTTCGGGTATTTCGTTTTTAAGAATGTAAATAAGTATTGTTTTAGAATAGAGTTGTTTAAGTAAGATAATGTTTGAGTTTTTGTTGATTGAGAATATTCGTTTAATTTTTGATATACCTACGTACAAGCATTCTGATGCACTCTACTGGCAAAGCAATCGATAAAATCATGAAAAATTAAATACCTATATTTAGTAATTTAAAAAATCTTGTAGCTGTTCCTCGAATGTTGATAATTTTGAATTATTCGTATAACTAAGGAATTATATATAAAAGTGAGTAAAAAAATGCAAAATTTGTGTTTTGGCTAGGAAAAGTACCCATGTTGAGTTTTTAGTTTTGTTTTTGAGGCAGACCTTAAAAGGGTTTAGGGCAGAGTTTTTCAAAGTCAGATAAATACAGTTACCTCCCTTTAGCTTTGAGGGTAAAGTGTGCAAAATTTCATCAATCTATGAAATAAAATAAAAACAATATAACCAACAAAATCAAGTCAAAGCCAACAAAAAAGTAACGTGTTTTAACACTATTATGAAATTTTCATTTCAATCAAATGGGATAGCGATAAACGATGTTACGCGAATGCAAGAGAGACGCGTTTGCTAAATAGGTTAGAATTAAAATGTTTTTATCGATGACGATATTGGTAACCATTCATATAGATATGGAAGACATTTCCAGTGTGTATTATATATTTAAAATAAAAATTTTCCGTCAGTACACCTTCGCTTTCAGGAAGTTTTTCCAAAATATGAAATCAAAGGTTGAGGGTTAAAACATGTTTTCTATTTTGCGTGGTCCGTGGTCTACTGTGACTAAAAACTGACCCATTTGGTCCCGATCCAGTAAAAAACATAAAAAACCACTCTCGACGTAATTTGGCACTATTCTTTTTCTCCTCGACATACATTTAATTGAGTTCCTAACAATGGCGGTTTCAACCGGACGGAAGTGAAAACTCGACTCGGATTTGCAACAATTTTTCGGATATTCCATTGTATCCAGTTTTTAGGCCTGATTTATTTTAAGAAATGACAACGTATTCGGTACATAAAGAAACCGAATAGTTCTACAAGGAGAGAAATCAGTTTTTGCCCTCACGATAAATTAACGGACATTAATAAAACAGCAATAGAAGATTTTTAAAATATTTTATTGATTTGAATTGATAATATTTATATAATTGATGAAACAAAAAAAAATAAATTATGTGATGTAAAAAGGATTTGGATTTTCATGAACACATGTTCCAATATCTTGAAAATGTATTCTTGAAGAACTGAAAGTTTTTCAGGAAATCTGTTATTTCATTCGTAAGGCCTGCAATCCCGTTTTTGACAGAAATTACCAATAATTTGGAGAAATTCTTAATAAATTAGCAATAGTTAATTTTCTCCTGTATTTATGTCTTTTTTCACAAATTTCACAACAACACACGCAAGTAATTATTAAAAAAAGTGTAAGCATTGAAATCTTTTTACGTAATATCTTAATCGTCCACCTCATATTATACTGTTTTACTCTTTACTTTGTATGGTCGATGTAGACCCTCCACGCAGCATCCCCAAAGATGACATAGGCCTTGCAGGATTTTTCCCTCAGGGCCTCCTGACAGAAAAGTACCTACACTGGCGACCATTTCCTTAGCATTTGAAAAATTCATGGTCTCTTGTCGATTTTGCGAATCTATTCCCTTTTACTAATAAACTTATTTTTTTAATTTTACTCAGCAGCTAAAATAACCATTTTCGATTTATCAATACGTGTAAAGCAGCTGTGTAAATTTTAAAATCCATCTTTTTACTAGGATAAATATTTAGAGTTAATAACTATCCAGAATATTATTAGGTTAAATAGTGAAGTAAAAATATGATTTTAGAAAATACTAGCGCAGAAACATGAAAAATCACGGGATTGTATGAATTTTCAATAAATCAGTTCTAATTTCAGAAATGGTTATAAATAATTTTCTAAATATTATATTTTAAAGCTAGGTAGTTTACCGCTTGTCTGAATTTCCGAAGCGAACGAATATAATAATAATAATAATAATAATAATGATTTATTGTCTTCTTTTCTTATTAACACATAGATATAATGATATCCTCACTGGGATCTCCCGTGCTGAGGATGTCATTTACATATTATAATTTAATTATAAGAAATTAATATTACAACAAAGTATAATGTAGTATATATATATTTTTTAAGTAATTTTAAAATAAGTAAGGTACTGTTTTTTGGTATAGTTCAGTTGATTCTGTTTTAGTCTGTGTTTGATTTCAGTAAATTTATAAAATTTACTGAAATTATTTGATTATTATTGATTTATTTTATTTAATTTATACGTACATAAAACAAAAAAGGTAGAGAATATACGTATTATCTTAAGAAATCTACCTGAGGGTAGTCCCCATCCTTGGTCTGGTAGTCGAAAACATAGAAGAAGGTCCTCGGGCCCACGTCGTTGGTGCCCTTCGTCACGCTTAGGAAGTCTCCGGTCTGCACCAGGGGCGCTACGAACTGTGCATCGCTCAGGGCTGCCACCGCTGCGTCTCGGGTATTTATCGGGTGCTGGGGAAAAAAATAAGAACAAAAAATAATTAAATTAGATAACTAACCAACTAATTGCCACGCCTTTATAATATGGGTAGGCAGAGAAGATAAACCACCACGCAATTCTCGCACAAACTCATCTCTATCTAATATTATTATTAAAAATTCGCTAGAACAAAGACGCAATTATAATCGTTTGTTTGAGATTCGTGTTCATAGGAATTTTCATCTCAACTCAGTTGTATCCATTCGAGCAATTGTCGGCATACTATACCAAGTTTGTAAAAATATTTTGAGCGATCGCTTTTCAGAATGTGCCAAATTTATTGAACCTAAAAATATGGAATAAACTAAGAATTCTAGGTGGATTCATTGGCTTTATGCCGCAGTAAGTACGGGTTTTCTAATAAGAGGTGTTATTTTGAATAGACCGCTATTTCGGTAGATGTTGGTTTTAAAGCTGTGATTTTTTGACATTTGACAAGTAGAAACTACACCATTAATAAAAATGGAACAATACACGCTTCAACAACGCATTAAAATTCACTTGAGTGAATCAAATGCAAATCATCTTGAGTGATGAGGCCCATTTCCACCTCGGTGGCTTCGTCAATAAGCAAAATTGTCGCATTTGGGGCTCGGAAAACCCAAGAGTTATTGTTGAAAAGCCTCTCTATCTTCAACGCGTTGGTGACTGTTTGGTGCGGTTTATGGTTCGGCGGAGTCATTGGACCTTACTTTTGCGAAAATGAGGCTGGAGCAAAAGTTACGGTGAATGGATCGCTATCGAGAGATTATTAATATTTTTTATGGCCGGAATTGGATGATATTGATCTGGACAACGTTTACTTTCAACAAGACGGCGCTTCATGCCACACAAGCAACGAAACCATTGATCTTTTACCATTGAATATCAAAATTACACCTTTTATTGGAAAACCCAAAGTTCATTTGTTTCGACATTAATATTTTGAGGAATCGTATTAATTAAATAATATGATAAATATATGATGCTTTTTGGAAATCGACCAAAGCAAAAATTCAGAAGATTTTAATTTTTTCGTGTCAGAAACTTAACTTTGAGCAATAAAAGAAGCTAATCTGTACACATAGCTTATATTGGATAAGTTGTTGAATTTGGGAGTCGTCTCCGAACTAGACCTCACAAATCCTTGATAAACCTGCATGATTCTGTCGAAAGGAATTGGGCGATCCATCTTATATCGTTGGCTGACCGATTGTCATTTCTACTGCAGGGACACAACATAGGTTTGCTGAGTCTGTTCTATGAGTATTTCAATGGAGCGTGTTCGGAGGAGCTAGCAACATTGATTTTACGATATATATGCTCGAAACTAGATGGACACGAGCGGAACATCTGTTCACAGTTGTTGGTGTCGCCTTTATAAGAACGGGTCGTTTATCAGACTCGTTTTTGCATTAAGCGAATGAGCTACTGAAATTTGGCCATCTTTTAAGCCCGACCTAAAGGTTCATCTTACGGTATTACACTTAGTAGGAATAAAAAATTAAATAGTTCTTGAAGCAAATGCAGTTCAATCCAATTCAATTCAGTTTATTCGTTTTAAAAACATTACAAAATTGCATTTTTAAAATACATTTGGTCATATAAGTTCTAACATAAGTTTAAGCAGTGGGTATACTAGTAATAATAGAGCTTGCTTTTTAAAGACAGCTTCATTGATGCTGAAAATGTCGATACCCGAATTGATTCTGTTCAACAGCAAGATTGCTCTCCCCACAGGCATGACCATTGGCAAGTTAGTCCTTCAGGCCGGGAAAGAATAATCTATGCTGTCAGTGACGGAAATAACCATCGGGAACATAGAAATGAATGCTCTTCATGATGACCGAGTTTTTAAACCATCCACAAATCAATCTGAAGAAATGTGTAGCAATGCGCACATCCCTCATGACCAGTAGATACAGTTGTAGCACCTATATTAGTCCCAACGAGAGCTCTCACGTACGTTATTAACGATTTTCGTCTTCTTTTTCACACGTCTTGTGTGAAAACGAAAAACGTCGAAGGATGACGGCCTCTGTTGTCGAGGAGTAAGACTCTCGACTAGCAATTCGAAGGTGGCGGGTTCAATCAAATCCCGGCGTGCGAAAGTGAATTTGATTTGATAAATTTGTGTCATTTCACAATTAATTCATTTACAATAATATATCGCTTACTTGCGGCACGTTTCAGAGTGGAATATACTCTCCGTATTGCCCTGGTATAAGACCACCATTCAGAATTGAAACGTTGCTTGAAATGGCTTTATCTGTGTTTTGGTAATCATATCTGAATAGCCAGGTACTCACCACCTTCCTCATCCCCGTCTCCTTTCTTCGCCCCCTAGTTAAAGCCTCACAACGTACCCCGAATTGGGTATACCATAGTCCCACTGGCTTCAGACGGTTGGGTCTCCTAAATCGGTATTCACATTTAAAAAATACTAGAATGATGACGTCACATACGTTCTCAGTATATTCGTCTTATACGGAACCCACTGCGGCCTCCGGCTGAATCGATCGTTGATACCGTAGAATTCGAAAACAAATCTACTATTGAGTCCCGTTAAGAAATTGAAGTGGACTTGAAATCTGATTCCGATTATCCAGTTGTCTACCATTTCCTCGATGCTCTCAACACTTATCTGCAAGCAATAGCCTCGACGTGATGCACTTGAAATGCACTTATTGATCTGAAATATTGCCTAAAGCTTAGCTCGCGATCCGAACAATCCGGGCTTTAATCGCAGTGAAAATAGAATTTTTATCTCAAGCTAAAGACAATGGTCCTTGTTTTCCGCCGAGCTTCTGTTTGGTGGACTGAAATTTTCCGAGAAAACATTTCAGCGCTGTCTTTTCTCGACAAAGGTTTTTCAGAAAACTGCAAATTAGAAATCTCTCGATCGACGTTACAGTTTATATTTATACTTGTTTTAATACGCCATAATTACATCGCATGTAAATTAGAAAAAAAAAATTTATATTGAAATCAAAAGGCAGCAAATATTGGATGTTTCAGCGAAAATGAATAAAAATCAAATCGAGTCTTTCTCAGTATATTTTAAGATCTTAATAAATTATGGGACAATAATCCTATTACATATTATATATATTTTCTAATTTAATTCTTCGCTCTTTATGAAAATTTAATTTATTTGACAAGATTAAATTAGTTGAAAATATTTTTTCTTGATGTCAGAGCATACGGTTACCGTTTTAGCGTATTTTTTTTCTTTTAGATAAATAGATAAAATATCCGCTTCTTTTATTGCTCTGCGATGTCTTTTTTAATTTAAAATTTTAATAATTGAATTTAGTACTGTCGCAATTTTAATGTATTTATCATTTTAAAATTGCGACAATACTAAATTCAATTACTAAAATTTTATTGTATTGACGCAATTTTAATATATTCATTATTTTTTTGTTAATATATAATTATTCTTTTGATGATTGCTCAAAAATCGCCATTATTTAGAAGGTCGTTTATCTCTTAGAAGTCATTGTACCTGTACAGAACACATTTTCTAGGATTTTCAAGAATGCATGTACATTCATGCAATTCATTTACTTAAGTGAAAACCTATTATTGGTTAAATAATTAACACTTAATACACCATACTTTGTAATTATTATAACTGTTGGTTTTCCAAATAAAATAAATAAATAAAATAAAATAAAATATCAAATTACCATTGTTCTTCTGACGGTACACGGAGAAAAATGTGTAATGCTGATTTATTAAAAATTTCTTAAAATCATTAATCTTCTTCTGTAAGCTGATTCCTGATAAAGTGTAGGTAAATTAATAATTTTATCGGAACACGTGTTTATCCGCGTTGATCTTAATAATACCTATATTAGGACGAAATGCAAACTCGTTAGGACTTTCATATACACGTTTTCGAATATTGTGACAAAACATTGTGATTTTACTTAAAGTTTTTAGGATACCTATTAATCCATTAGTTAATGGCCTAAAATCCCGTTTTTAACAGAAATATTAATAATTTAAAGAAATTTTTAATAGCAATATTTTTTTAATACCAGAAAAATATATTTTCAACTCCGCAATAATATATACAGATTTATTACATCAAAATAATCGCAATAAATTACTTAAAAAAATGTTGATGAAGATTATATTTTTAATAACAGAAAAAAAACGAGTTGTTAATGATTGACTGTCAACTTGTATTGCTTTGTCAGAGATTAGAACTTACAATTAATTGATACTTTTAGCGATAAAAACCATTGGACATGAAATCAACAGCCTCCTCTGTAACCCATTTCTCTTTCATTCCCACTCTTGCCAGATCGAGGATGGCATAATTCCAGTGGCCCCTGGCATTGGGTCTCTCATGCGGTGCCATATAAAAAAAGAATAAAAGTTCAAGGAAAAACATTTCAAATTTATTCCCTAGACAGCAGATGTTTTATTATTGTCCTCATCTCAGAAGCGGAGTGAGCTATAAAAAAGGTAAAAGTTTATTCTCATCTTGGAGTGAGTTGAAATACTTTATTATGATGGGCTAAATAAAGAAGCAATAAAAACATGCAACACCTTTCATGGAGTAAGGAAACGATTCATTCGCATATGGCTTATCTTTTTATGATCTAAGAACTACCAATAAGACACTAACGGCCGCTTTCCGCAATGAAAACTGAACAAAGGCTAAGTTAAGTCAAAGTTTACCCCTACCAAAAGTGTAATAAAAAAAATGTCACGATATAATTTGAAATGGTGAAAATTTATATTATTATTTTGGGCATAGCGATGATATATAATTATCAAAGTTTCAAACCAATAGCATTTATGTCAACATTCAAATTTCTACTATTGGTGCTATTTAATTTAGTGTTTTTTTCCGAGGTACGTTTTTGACATGCTCATATTGCTTGCGATTGATTTCAGAAAGTTACCCACTTCCATTTCAATTCACCAAAGGAGTAAATTCAACCAAGGGTTACTTCAGAACATCAGTCAGTTCGTGTTGATATAACATTAAATCCTTATCCGATTATAAATTGTTATCTACAAAGTGAATAATACAATACGATCTTATATTGCATATATTGCAAAATGCGAGCATCCACCTACTTCTACCAAATTTCACCAAATCCTTATCCGGATAATAAATTGTTATCATCAAAGTGAAAAAAACCATATGATCTTATATTGCATATATTACAAAATGCGAGCATCCACCTACTCCTACCAAATCTCACCAAATCCTTATCCGGAAAATAAATTGTTATCTTCAAAGTGAATAAAACCATGTGATCTTAAATTGCATATATTGCAAAATGCGAGCATCCACCTACTCCTACCAAATCTCACCAAATCCTTATCCGGATAATAAAGATCAATCTACAAAGTGAATAAAACAATACGATCTTATATTACAGTACATAAGTGTATGTACTGCAAAATGCGAGCATCCACCTACTCCTACCAAATCTTACCAAATTCTTATCCGGATGGTAAGTTTTATATACAAAGTGAATTAATAATACGATCTAAAATTTCAGTACATAATTGTATATGCAGCAAAATGCGACAAAACTCAAAAAGTTTCAAACATTGTTACACATTTAAATTGTTTTAAGCCAGACTGGTTTCAGTGTTTTAAGGGCATTTTTAAAACTTATTATCGTGTTTCAAACTGATTATGGAAATGATGTTAAAGTAGAAAATAGTTGTACCTACTGACCTTAAAATATCGGACAAAAAAATAGGTAATGACGTAGATTTGTTAAAATTAATGCGTAAAGATTATCTGCTGTACAGTTATGATACGACGATTGCAATCAATTTTTCAATTTGGTAGGCGGGAATGGGTACCGCCGCCCTGGGAACCATTTATTGGATTACCAACACCTCTGCCACAGGTCACCCCAAGTGGTTCGCTACGTTTGGTGACTTAGCAGGGGTGCCCGGGTTCATGGGTTAAGGTTTGCCCGGGTCTTGGTGGCGGGTGCGTCGGCCCACCTTCTTCGTGGCGGGCCGGTTGGGAGATGCTGGTTGAGGGAGACCCTTTACAACCGGTTACCGCTGTCCGGGCCGCTCGATAGTACAGGGGCCCGACCCTCAGGCTCACGACTAAGGGTGGGCTGCCCCATCAGCGAGTGAAAAAACCCCGCCACTGCTGTTGTGCCGGTTCGTGACCGGAGGGGACCCAGCAGCAGCGTTTGGGGCGCATTGGATGCCCTCTCCAGCCGGACTCTCCCAGCCTATCGCCTAGCACCGCAGTGGGTGGGGTGGAACCAAACGCTCATCACTCCTGGACAGCCTGAACCCCAGATTCCTACCCACCCCTCATACCTTTCCTTTCCAGACCTTTCCTTTCACCTCCTACCCTTATAAAAAAAAAAAATAATAAATTCATGAACATACAACACAACAATTTTAACATCGTTACAGCGGCGAGTAGCAGGCGTCCCCGGTGCGGGCCAAAACTGTTGGTAAATTTTGCCAACATTCGCGGCCTGCACACAAATTTAAATTCCGTCCATCACCATCTTTTGTCCCAACGTCCCAACCTTCTTTTCCTATCCGAAACTCAGATAGCCGAGCCGCCAGACTCCTCCTATCTGGACTGCCCGGGCTTTACCCTCGCAAGCAAATTCCGACTGAAAGGAGGAGTCTGCCTCTATAGTCGAGCTGACGTCAACTGTGTGCGACTATTGAGTCTGGAAAACTCCAGATTCGACGTAATGTGGGTGCGCGTCAATCTTGCCAGTACAGCAAGATTCTACGCATATCTATACCGCTCACCGAACCATAGCGAATCAGACACTTCCGAGCTCTTCAAACATTTGAGCGATACTATTGATGATCTCTTGCCCCGCTACCCTTCGGCCGAGTTTGTTGTTCTGGGGGACTTCAACGTTCATAACGAACCATGGTTGAAGTTCTCAGGCCCAACGGACTCGGCTGGCCGACAGGCGGAATCCTTTGCCATTTGCTACGGATTAGAACAATTGGTTCAGGAGCCTACAAGGGTTCCTGATGTCGAGACTCACCGCTCCAATCTGTTAGACCTATTCTTAACTACTGTGCCACACGGTTATAAGATTGACGTCACAGCGCCTCTGGGATCATCTGACCACTGTCTAGTGACGACATCAATCCCCGTTAGCCTCAGACCAACCAATGAGAGGCTGAGGAGAAAAGTGTGGCACTATAGGTCAGCAGATTGGTTCGGTATGCGGGCCCATTTCAACGCTTTTCCGTGGTCAGCTGTTTGTTTTCGGACTTCGGACCCTTCAAAATGTGCCCAGGAGATTGGTGAAGTCATCAAATCGGCGATGGATGGCTTCATACAATCGACTACTAAAGAAACTGGTGTGGGCTCAAAGCCGTGGTTCAGTCGACAATGCTCAGAAGCAGTCCGACGAAAAAACGCGGCTTACCGAGCCTACAACACATCTCGAACGCCCGAAAGCAGATCAGCATACAACAAATCGGCAAAGGAATGCAAGAGAATCATCAATAGGTCAAAATTCGAACATGACCTGCAGATCAGCAAAAAGCTGGCTGCCTGCCCACATGGCAGCAGAGCATTCTGGTCGCTTGCGGGCTCAATAGGTCGAAATTTTTGCAAACCCAGTTTGCCACCTTTTACCAGACCTGACGGCTCACTAGCAAACACCGCCACCGAAAAGGCTAACTTATTAGGGAAAATTTTTGCGGAAAACTCGACCCTCGACGACGGGGGTGCTGTTCCGCCGTCGGTTCCTCACTGCGGCTTCTATATGAAAAAGCTGAGGATCCGGCATCGGGATGTACTCCACGTCATACGGGGGCTCGATGTTAACAAAGCTAGTGGACCTGATGGAATACCTGCCCTGGTATTGCAGAGGTGTGCTGCGGAAATAGTTCCAGTTTTGACAAAGCTCTTCAAAATGTCCCTGAAGTGTGGCACTGTGCCCTCTGGTTGGAAAAAAGCGGTAATTCACCCTATTCCCAAGAAAGGTGACCGCTCCAACCCGGCCAACTACCGCCCCATAGCGATCACATCAGTTCTGTCCAAAGTGATGGAACGTGTGATCAACGACAAACTGCTCACATACCTCGAGAAGAACAAAATTATCAACGACCGTCAATACGGATTCCGGCGGAACCGCTCGTGCGGTGATCTTCTCGCGTATGTGACGCATGTTTGGGGGCGGTGCCTGGAACGTCACGGTAAGACCCAAACGGTCGCACTAGACATATCCAAGGCCTTTGACCGGGTCTGGCACCGAGGACTTGTCAACAAATTGCATTCTTACGGACTTCCCGCATCCCTGTGTACGTGGATTGCTGACTTTTTAAGGGATAGGTCGATTCAGGCGGTTGCTGACGGTTTCACCTCTTCCTCGCACTCCATAAATGCTGGCGTCCCACAGGGATCGGTTCTGTCTCCGACTTTGTTTTTGTTGTACATCAATGACCTTTTGACATGTGCACCGATTCATTGTTACGCGGATGACAGTACAGTTCATGATAGTTTTTTGTTTGACAAGCCCCCAAAGGGCACACAAACTCCAACGGCTCGGAGGGCTTTGAAGCAGAGAATGGACGGTTATCTCGAGAGTATTTCCTCCTGGGGTAAAAATAATCTCGTCGAATTTAATGTTTCAAAGACCCAATCCTGTCTGATTACGTCTAAAAGGGATCCAAATGATAATCTAGTCTCCTTCAACGGAAGCAATCTTCCGAACAGGCCTTCCATTGATATGCTTGGTGTAACTATAAGTGACCAG
Source organism: Hesperophylax consimilis (assembly GCF_061612785.1). NCBI lineage: Eukaryota > Metazoa > Arthropoda > Insecta > Trichoptera > Limnephilidae > Hesperophylax > Hesperophylax consimilis. The sequence goes on along the minus strand of NC_142861.1, from coordinate 5,790,819 downwards.
CTCAGGTACGGGGGCTCCATCGAAGCCAGAGTAAAGTTGGCCTCTCAGAAGCTGGGCGTACTGTACAGGGCCCGCAGATACTTTAATAGTACACAACTGCTCACCCTGTACAAATCGCAAGTGCGCCCTACTGTCGAATTTGGCAGCCATCTCTGGTCTGGAGCCCCAAAATACCTGAAAAAAACCCTTGACTCTGTGCAGAAACGGGCGGTCCGTTTGATAGATTCCCTAATCTTAACAAACGGACTGCAATCTTTAGAGCACAGGCGTCAGGTAGGTATGCTGTCCTTGTTCTATCGGTATTACAATGGAAGATGCTCTGAGGAACTAGCGTCATTGATCCCTTCGGCACCGGTGCGTAGTCAAGATACACGCCAAACGCGCGCCCAACATTTGTACACAGTTGACACTTGTCACATGAGAACGGGTCCCTTCTACGATTCGTTCTTAAGTTCAACAGCTCGGCTGTGGAACGAACTGCCGGCCTCTGTGTTTCCTCCCTCCTACAACATGGGACTCTTCAAGACCCATGTTCACTCCTTCCTCTCCAAAAAAAGACCCTCCACACAGCATCCCCAAAGATGACATAGGCCCCGAGGGAAATTATTTTCTTCAGGGCCTCCTGTGTGGAGTAAATATAAAAAAAAAAAAAAAAAAAAAAAATCATCAAAAAAAAATTGTTATAATTCAGTGAGCTTTCAAATTGTTAAGATACTTTATCAATACACAATGTTCTCGACATAACATCTCCATAAATGGCATCAGGCCCTAAGGAAAAATATTTCTCTAGAGTAAGAATGCAAAAATGTGTTCATTCAAAAGTTGAAATTTGTCTTCCCAATTTATCAAGAACAACTTGCATACGTTAATTTTAATTAAACTTTCAAACACTCCAAACTTTCATTGGATAAACGTTTTTCTTAGATTTTCAACAAAATTAAAAGTGGTGTTTTCAACTTAAATACGAGAAGAGAAAATAAAACGTAGATTACACGCAACTTTAAAATTTGGCTGGCGTACGCGAAAGATAAAACTAGCAGATAGCAAAAAGTTCAAAGCCTTACACGGAAAGCAAATTGGAAGAAAAGTTAATTTAGCAATTTTTCCGCGGTCAAACGCATTAAGACCGATGAATTCTGTGTTTCCAGCTTTCTAAGCTTCCGATAAGCTCCCGATAAGCTTGTCTGTCCCTTGAATAGTCCAGCGACCCTTTTCTCCCATTCCTTCTATATTTTTTCCACGTTTTCAACAAGGGTGGTTTTCTTAGATAAGTTAACCCTCTCAGAGGCACAGGATTTTGCTTAACCTATATAAATAAAAATGTTAATTTTTGTTTGTCCAAAATCTTAAATCTCGAAAGTTCTTCCCCATTGCTTCGAAATTTTGACACAACGCTGCATTCGAATACGCGCGTGTTTTTATATACCTATATTATATGAATGTCCCCTGTGACAGGAAAAACATGAGTTTTTGAAATAACAGTGTTTCTGTTGGAAGTAAAAGCAACATGCGCTATTTTTTTCTTTATCTGCACAGACAGACTGAGCCGCAGCAACGCGTGGCGGGACACAGCAAGTTTTCAATAAAAAATGCACTAAAATATCAAATCACGAGAGAGAGAGAGATCATAGAGGCGCTATTGCGCGCTAATACATATATCGTCGAATGAAACGTTTCTCTTGTGTCAAGCGAGTAGAAGTGCGCGGGGACTGGTAAATTTCGGTAGTTTCCGGTCGTGCGGCGTTAGAAGTTAAATTGATCTATTTGGAGGTTATAAATTTGAACCATTTTTTTCACTTACTGTCTCATAGGATAGTTTAAATTCTGGACAAATCAGTATTAATTTTGAAAATGTTATTTCGTGAGTAATTATCTACTTTTTTGAATTCTCCAAAACAAGCACTTCTTATTTTGAAAATGACAGGCAGAGTCACAAACGAACTTATATTTTTCTGTTTCTGTTCCATTACTGTGTAATTTATAAGATGATATATTCCCATCGGGGTTGATTCAAAGGATTTGAACAATTCATCAAATTTTAAAATGTTATTTCAAGTTCTATTCGAATTTATATTCTGAGGACGGGTTGTTTCGCAGAATTTGAACAATTCATCAAATTTTAAAAAGTTGATTTTCAAGTTCTGCGAAGGTTCTATTCAAGTTCTATTATAACATCATTATTGTCCAGTTGTTTCATAAAACTGAAATAATGAAAGAACTTAAATAGAACATTCACAGAACTTGAAAATCAACTTAAAAATTTGATGAATTGTGCAAATTTTCTAAAACAATCCATCCTTAGACCAACGTATATTTTAATAAATAAACAAATAAATACTCGCAATAGGTAGTAAATTCAGCAAAGTTATCCGCTATCCATAGCCAATATTCGTAGGTTAGATTACCGAATAGTAAATAAGAGTTTATAAATAAATAAATCATCAAGAGGATGGTCAAATACCCCTTAAAGCATATTTCTATGTTCCACTATCCAACAAACCGTTTTTCAAAATTGTTCTTGCAAAACTGCAATATTAAACTGTTTACAGCAAAAGGCAGGTGACGTAAATTATTCACTTTTTTCAATAATTGAAAAAAAATTGATGATCGATAAACCTGTAGCCTACAGGTTGCTCGATAAACCAGAATTGGCTGCAGGTTTATCGATCATGAAATGTTTTTCAAAACTGCAATATTAACAATTTTGCAAAACTTGAATCAGCTACAGGTTTATAGATCATCAAATGTTTTTCAAAATTACAATATTAACATTTTATTAAACTGTTGCAGTTTTGCAAAATTGTTAATATTGCAGTTCAAATATTTTAAGTATTTGCCAATTCAAATGATCGATAAACCTTAACAATTTTGCAAAACTGCAACAGTTTAGTGAAAGGTTAATATTTTTTAATACTGGTTCTTAATACTTCTAAAAACCATTAATCCACTAGCACCCCTATCGATAATGGTGGAAAACGTCGAGGACGTCGTTAACCAAAAACAAAAGGATTCGCGACTCTCAACCTGAGTTGGCTACATCTCTTCACCTTGCTTACTTGCCCGTGGATCGTTGATTCAATATAAATGTAATGTATAAATACATTACTACATCCACAGACATATGAATATATAGACTAGAAATTAAAGGTGAGGGGTAAAATCAACTGTTGAAGAACGAAGGGGGTAAAGCTGACTGTGATTCGTCAATAAATCAATCTGACAGTATATAGGCATCTCGCATTATAATATCACCATTTAGTTCTTAAAAGTAAAATCTGCTTTTAAATGAATAGACATTTTTACATGGGAGCGCAAATTACTCACCGCGTTATGAACAAATTTGCGAAGTCCAAATTTGGCAAAAAAAAATTCTTCTTTTCAGAGTCGAATATTTTGTTTACGTATTTAGTTAAGACACTTTTATAAGTGTTCATAATTTACTTCCCAGTAACAACGATGCGCACACTTGAGAATCGCTACATTCGACCAGATGTATCTCGATGTGATAGTATATGTTTCTACAACTGATTCATATTATACGATGTGAATAAGCTTAAAATGATGCTTACATATGGAATGTAATACGACAATTGGGTTTATTCTCTTTTTCACATCTATTTTTACAAGTTTTCATAGCACAAGCCACTATTTTGCCGTGATATTTCCTAAAATGCCTCGACCATAGCTCGACGCTAGTTCGAACAAGAATGATGACGTCACATTCTCAAGATTCACAGGAAGCTATACGCTAGCCCAGCCGGCTCCAATGGAACCGGTATGGGGAGTGGGGAATAATACGCTTTTAATCACTTAGGGCAGGTCTACTAATATTCATATGTCTATGACTACATCTAAAGAATCACTTTTAGAAATTGGCATAAGTCTAATCAAACGCCACAAAAGCTCCACACTTTAAATCCTTGAAATCGATAATCCATTTAGCAGCCCTGTAATATCCTTTGTCGGTTTTTTAGGGTTATAAAAAACGGCTAGGAGTTTCCAAATGACTGCAATGCCGAGCTAAAATAATGATCGCATCATACATTATACATAGTACGTAGTATGGGCAGGTCAATTTCGATTAATTTTATCGGAACAATAGCTAGACCAGTTGGCATAGTGCCACAATACAATTGGGTTGGCCATACAAATTATTATTTAACTGCTTTATCTCCAAATGAAATCAAATTATTAACTGTTCAAAATGCCTCGCATTGTGTTAACCTGTTCATATGGGAACTTTGATAATTTCCGTTCAAAATAATCTTATTTTAACTAAATATGTTTCATGATTCAGAAGAAAACGCATTATGAACAATAAAGTGGTAACAGCAAACGTTATGAGCCACTTTTTTATTTTAAATAAACTTTCTATATCTTTTGAAGGTCATACCCATCAATGTTGAAGAAGATGATAATATTAAGACAATAAATATAACGTTTAAAAACTAGGTCCCAATGGTCAAGTGGTTAAGATGCTGTTCCGGTGAGACAAGAGATCCTGGGTTCGATTCCTAGTTGTGACCGTTATCTTTTTATTTTCTTTATCTTGTTCTGTTTCATGTTTCGTTTAGATTTTATAGTGTCATCTTCTTCTTCAACGATATATTACATTGATGGGTATAGTAAATATAACGTTAATAACTAGGTCCCAATGGTCGAGTGGTTAAGACGCCTTCCCGGTGACACAAGATATCATGGATTCAATTTATAGTTGTGATCGTAATATTTTTATTTTCGTTGTCTTGTTCTGTTTCGTGTTTCTTTTAGAATTGTTAGTGTTATCTTCTTCTTGAATGTTATAAGCCAGTCTCACAAATGTATCGATAACTTTTAGGCATCAGATCAAAGCGTATCAAGATCGCTAATGCAGACGGGAATGACACTCACATGATACGCCGCTGTGATACATGATACGGCCATTTCCACCTCGAGTCGATTCTTGTCAGATCATTAAAGGATGCGAATTTTATTTGAGGTGTTTGATGGAAACGTAGGTACGACGGGATCCAGTGGCATCCACAACTTGACACCAGGCTTGACCCGATACTGTAATAAGATACGCCTTTAGTACGGTAAGATGATACATATGTGGATCCACTTTTATGTGGGAAGTCATAAAAAAAAATGTCAACTGATATTTCAGTAAAGCTAGGTAAAAAATTGTTTTTAATAAATATTAGAGAGATTTGTTTCAAGAGTGGGCCGAACAAAGCGAGGATTTTTGTTTCTAACCGCTGCGAAAAATTGGCGTTTTATAAGAAAAAAAATTAAAACAAGGAAACAAAAATTTGTCGACATTTTCCAGTTGCACATCTTTCTCAAAATTGATAGAAACTGTCGAAATTGAAGATTTTTTCATATTTGATTTTAGACTTCGTTAAGTGAATTAATTAATATAAATTTTGAAGTGGAAATTAACCCACTTTTCGACATCCAATCAAGCTGAAACTCGGCTGATAGACTTTTTGTTGAAGACAATGCATTTTAACTACTTTTGGTGGCAATCACGCATAAAAAAGCGCCAATATTTGCATTTTTCTGAAATTGGATGACATTACATCAGTTAATATAAAAAAAAAACAATTGTCGACTCAGTTTCTTAGTAGGAAGGTTCAATCAATATTTAAACCAAAAATAATATATTTTTTTTAATTTTTAAAAGACACTTTAAAATTGATTTATTTAAGTGCGGATTTTTAAGTAGATTTAAAAAAATATATATTTCTTTAAATTTTAAGATCTACGCGCTAAACTTTGCTATGGTTCAATAAAGATAAACAAATTAAAAAAGGTATTTTTTCAAGGTTTCACGGTGCAACTCGTTGCCCGTTTTGTTAGAACGAAACGACATAGGACCTCGATTCTCGAAGAAGTAATTCTACTCATACAACGAGTGGTTCGACCCACTCTTTGTTCGAGTGGAATGAAATTTGATGTTTGGGGTATAAGTAATAAGAATGTCGACCAATATAATATGTATTTTCGACGGCGATTGTGAGCGGCCTGGATTGAAGAATCGATACCCAGAACTCACCACAAGGAGGTGTGCACGAGACATGAGTTCCACCCACATCCTTCTCAACCAACCATACACATAAATTGTCCAGGTTTTAGTGGTACACTGTAACGTTTCTATTTTTTTTCAATGCCACACGTGTAATGTCTGACTTTTGGGAGAAATCAACAATGCATCCCAATTGTTGGATCAAACTGTTTACCTATCGAAGCGCTGTCGTCGCAGGGTTAATATATATTTGATAACAATCCTGAAATCCTCATTTACGAGTTTTCAAAGGCCGCGCCGGTTGGCGATCCCTGGAAGATAACGCCTCCGAACGATTCCCGGTCATTGGATTCAAGACCCCTGATTTATAGGTCCCATTCTTTCTTTATAGAACGGAGCAGGCATCCATTACTCGCCGTTTCGCGAAATTAAAAAGAGAAATCCATTGAACCGGTCCGACCGATTCAAATATTATACGACCGACGTAAGAATACGAGATAAGAACGGGGTGGTTAAATTTTACTTTATTTTTATAACCTAAAATCCAGTTGTGGGCAATTTATTCATTTTCTCATCGTGATTCTAGGAGGAAAAAATAACTTATACAAGGACGGTAGGACCGTCGCAGTCGTTGAAAAGGGATAAAAAAATATAATAATACCACAGTATTTTTTGTAAAAATATTCAGATGAGAATGAAATATTGAATCACCTATTTTTTATACTAAGATATCTCTTGCAAATGAAATAAACTTGAACATTGTTTACGTGTAAGCATCTAACTATAAATACAACTGTGTTTTATACAAGTATTTTTGGTAATAAAATATTGTTTAGGTCCGATTGTTTTCTACATAAATTTAACGGTTTTATGTTGAGTTAGGTAAAGATGGGTTAAGTAAGTGTTTCTACTATCTTGGTACGAGATAACCCTATGGTAGGTAGACAAACACTTTCTTTATCTTATTTTTTGCACAACTGTTTTATTTTATACAACACAAACATAAATATTACCAGATTAAGGATCTAATTTTCCTTAATCAGTAGTGGAATTCCACTACCTACCACTTCTGATAGACGACTGTCACAGCTAACTCTGAGATTAAGGGTCTAAGGTCCCGTAATCAGTAGTCGTATTACTATCTACCACTTGTGACAGACTACTGTCCCAGACTATTTTTTGAGACTGGCGATCAAGACTGCCTCTCGTCGACTGACTCTACATGACTCACTGTACATGACTTATTGACTCAAAATCACTGACTGCCCCTCCACACATAAAAAGTTGACTATTGTAAAGTTTTCTTCTCCCACGTCTTAGTTGTCGTGTGGGGTACATTTATTCTTAGCCTAAAACAATAATTTCAAAAGGACGTGACATTAACAAAATAAATGCATTTACATTAACTTAGGGTTGCGTTTTGCAATTTGAAAGCTCTTATTTTAATATAAATTAGCGGCATCCTTGCAATTATTACATTCAGAGGACAATAAAGTCTTTGAACTGGGGGAAAAAAAATTTGGGAGATTTTAAACAAAAAAAATTCAGGGGGTTCAGAAAGGTACTCAAAAGTAAAACGAACCGATACTAAAAACATATTAAAGAGATATAATTTTTCATCCTAGAAGGACATTGTGATTATGCAGTACCAGGCTGTTAGATGTTTCTTTGGGATTTTACATTTTAGATGTGGGAAAAGAATATTTTGTAGGGCCAGTGGGCAAATTAATCTTAAGTCAAAGTTATTTAAAATGGGTATTGTCGCATTCATTCAGGAATGAATATAAGGTTAGGTGAGGTTTAGGTTTAGGTTTTTTCTTAATCTAAACCCACCAACTTAGAGAGAGACATATGTCATCTTCGGGGATGATGAGTGGAGGCTCTTTTGAAGGACGGGAAGGGGAGGAAGTTCTGGGAAAGTAAAGGGTATGAGGGTTGGGTAGAAATCTATTGAGCTGCGTGTCCAAGAGTGCCAGACGTATGAACTGATCCCTCCCACTGCTGCGCAAGGCGATGGGTCGAAAGACCAGTTGGAGAGGTTAAAGGGTGTCCTCAAACCAGGCTATCGTGATCTGGCACGCCACGCAGCTGGTGGCCAGGTGCGTCCTGAACAGTGAACACACCTCAGCTGATCAACCCGGGCACCCCTATTAAATCACCAAACGTACATTTGAGTGTCCTATGGGAGAGGTGTTGGTTTTCCATAAATGGTTTGCGAGGTGGCGGTACCCAAAATTAGGTGAGGTTAGGTTAGTTAAGGTTGGGTTTTAGGTTGGAGGATTTCAAAACCCGTCAATTTAGATTGAAGATCTGCACCATTTTGAATTATATTATTTGATATGCCCCAGATATTATTTGAGATATCAAGTATTATAGTGATTTATGCCGTATTGAGCTACCTCCTTCTTTAGCCGACGTTTAGGACAGCATTACAGTGTACATCACCAGGGCAAACGTTGTGTTTGATCAGGAATGGAGATGGCAACACGGTACCACATCGATATACGTAAACACACACTTCACCACATCTTCACATCTTTCCTGATGATGGATACTGTATTTCTGTCCAAAACGTTGGCTAAATAAGGAGATAGCGTAACACTGCATAATTCATGAAAAATTATTCACTATGATACGATCCCCGTTTAAGGTTTTGACAAAATTATGATAGGGGCTGTAAAATGACAAAAAAATGAGATGAAAATAACGTTCCAAAATCGGCTGATCTGAGAAATACAGTTTTAAGAGTTATTTTTAAGGTTTCGTCTTACCTGTACAGTTCTTTCCCAGTCAGTGTACTCGTTCACAACGGTGAAGAATATCTCGCTCAGATGATATGTATAAGCATTCCTGACGTAGGTCCTGAGAACAAAATACACATAATTTATGATAATGATAATAATTCATTTTATAATCAGAAATATCAAAGACTTGGATTAATTGGAAGTTATTAAAATAGTATATTTGTTGCTAGTACGCAGCTTGTTAGAATACAGTTCACTAGTGTGGTCTACATACCATCAAATTCATTTAAAAATATTTCACGTGTACAGTACAATTTTTCAACTCCTGCATCTCATAGACTTAAAAGTACCAAATCGACAATCAGGCAACAAGTATTATTTATTTATTGTTATTAAGTTTAATTTGTAGAACTCCATTTTAATTTTAATTTTTTTTATATATTCAATAATATTGTTATTGGGTTTATAAAAACGGTTTATTTTTAAACAAGTTCTGCTGTGTAATTATTATTACACGTGACAGCTGTTTCGCCCTTTGATAATACCTTCAGAGGGCGAAACAGCTGTCACACGTAATAATAATTACACAACAAAACTTGTTTAAAAATAAACTGTTTTTATAAACCCAATAACAATATTATTGAATATATAAAAAAAACAAGTATTATTTTACAATAATAATTCTGGGTCTAACTACCAAACACACGCACCTATATCTTGCCTTCATACACTCGGAAATAGATTATCCTAAAATATCGACATATTTAATATAAAATTATCATTATATAAGAAATACATGAAGGATGTTTTCATGTAGCTTACTTTACTTACTATTATTATTTAGGAGTATCGCGTAGAAGAGATTACATTTTTTTATTTACTTCTTATTGTACATTACGCATTATCAACCTGTTATATTAATTTATATTATATTTTTCCATCTGCACTTTTAAACCTAATTTATTTATTTTTCTCTTTTCTTATATTATTAATACCATTTTAATAAAAAAATATATGTACCATGTATAATGTTCATTTTTTAAGTTTTTAGTTATTTATTTTGTGTTGTTATTTTTTTAAATAATAAAACCCTTCAGTTTTCACTATATTATGTAGTAAATCATTCAAAATACGTATCATGTAATCGCCCATTAGGGCGTTAAAATTAATATGCAACAAAAATAATCATTTTTAAGCAAAGGAAGAAGAAAAAGAAGAAGAAGACTAGAAACTAGCTTGGGGGTACTATTTTTATGTACTCAACTATCAATTAAACCATTGAACATGGCTAATTTCATACTTACGAATCTCTTATCCTAAAGTTGACACTTTCAACTTCATTATATATTTGTATTCAGATTTTTACAGAAAAATATAAATCTATTATCTTCTTTCAAGTGATTGTCACTGTCAAAAAATTCTGATTCAGAACTTAAATAAAATATTAATATCAACAGACTTCATACTTATGAGGATCTTTCTATAAGTTTTTATTTGTTTTGACCCATATTTAATCAAACCTAAAATTTATTACGAATGATATTTAATAAGATATTTTCACCCATGTTTCTAAGTGGTATTATAGACTTCTGTAAAGATTGTATTTATACGCCGTGTTAGAATACTAAGCCTATTGTAATAACTGTTCTTCATTTTTATTTTTTTATATATTCAATAATATTGTTATTGGGTTTATAAAAAGAGTTTATTTTTAAAATAGATCTTTTTGTCACATTAGCTAACTCCATCAATCGTAAAATCTGCTTTACGGTTGAAAGAGAGTGTAATAAGAATTTTTTTTTTTTAGACTTAACAATTGGTAGAGAAAATAATGAACATACGTTTGAAATTTTTCGTAAGCCTGCGTTTACAGACACGACCATTAATTATAAATCTTTACACCCATGGTCACATAAATTATCTGCCCACCATTCAATGATACATAGGCTTACTAATATCCCGCTCGACAAGAAAGCATACGAGAGAAGGAATAAAAATACAATCCTAACTATTGCTTAAAATAACGGCTTCAAGGGTAGAGACATTGAAAAAATAATGAATAATAATAAACACAAAAATAACTTTAAATTAATTAACCCAGCGACTAATAATAAACGAATAATAAATTTGGGTGCTTAGAATTCATCAGACCGACATCTAATAAAATTGCCAAAGTCCTCAAAAAGTGTGGCTTAGATATTGCCTTCCGCACAAATAACAACTTAGGATGATCTCTTAAAAACTCAAAAAGTAAAGTACTCAAATTAAAAAATAGCGGCATTTATAAACTCCAGTGTGACGAATGCAACGCTGTTTATGTTGGACAAACTGGCCGGTCTTTTAATACTAGGTTCAAAGAACATATAAGATCTTTTAAAAATAATAATAAAATACAATCACAATTTGCCAAACATCTCCTAGATGAAAATCCCTTACTTAGTGATAATAATGAACCAACTCCGTTACACGTACAAAATAAAGGCCGTAAACTGAATCTTTAAGAGCAGTTAGAAATTAACAAAAACTCTAATAATCTGAAAGCTATTCTAATTAATGAACAAACAAATATAATTCGTTCACCCCTACTAGATATCTTCAAACCTAGTGCAAATATAAGTGCATTATGAAGTACTTAATTATGCTATAAAAATAACCCTATGAGTCATCGTTTGGGAATAACTAACATAAAGACCTTCAGTCAAATTTAAACATTACATTAATCGGGGAAACTTTACTGGGATAATAACCATTAATAATTTCTAACATTTTACTCAGAAATCAATTAAGAAATCAGTAATTGAAATTAAAATACCTATCTACAAATAATATAAATGTATCGTCTGTAAGTGGGCTACCCACAGTTTGATAATGCCTTCAGAGGGCGAAACAGCTGTCACGCGTGATAAAAACTACACAGTAGAACTTGTTTAAAAATAAACTGTTTTTTATAAACCCAATAACAATATTATTGAATATATAAAAAATAAAAATTAAAATGGAGTTCTACAAATTAAACTTAATAACAATAAATGTTCTACATTTTTTAAAGTGAATAAGCAAATAATTAAACTTTTCTTTTTAATAAAGGCTTTTCCTTTGAGGACCTGAACACTATTGATATATCTACTGACTCCATTTAAATAATTAAGCGTTATCTATACCAGAACTTTATTGAATCCTACAAATTAAAGTGACGTTGGTAATGTTGTTTTAATAATTGTCTTATACTATATTATTGTTTCCTCGTAGTTTTGTTCATGTTACCTACTGTTAATATTTTATTTATCTGTTTATATTATTTCATGATTTAAAAGCTTTGTGTATCATTTTCATTGAGCTCACTGGGTATATTTGATATCTCACTGGTTATATTCAATAGCTCTCTGGCTATATTTTATAGCTCACTGGGCATTTTCGATAGCTCATTGGGTATATTCGATAGCTCACGGGGTATATTCGATAGCTCATTGGTCATATATTGTTCTTATAATCCTCGTAAAAACTTAGCTGGGCGTAAAACAAAAATTAAATTAAACCAAAAATCAGCAAAATTATTTTATGTAGCTATTTAGTAATACGCCATCTCAAGGTCCTATTTAAGGCCTTTACTTTAAAATATAATTATTATTATAATTCGTTGCACTGACAACCTAATTGGGGTTAATTAGAGCAAAATATTTGGAGATTGTTTACCTTGTACTATGGTTTAATTAAGTATATATGTGGAAATATGAAGTACCACCAACACAACAACCTACATGTCTACAAACATGAATATGGTGAAATCAATTAACAATAATATGAGGTCTACAAACATGAATATGCTGAAATCAATTAACAATAATGTGAGGTCTATAAACATGAATACGGTGAAATAAATTAACAATAATATGAGGTCTATAAACATGAATATGAGAAAATCAATAAACATGAATACGAGGTCTACAAGCTTGAAGATGAGGAAATCAATAAGTATAATCAATAAATGGAAATATGAAGTACCACCAACACAACAACCTACATGTCTACAAACATGAATATGGTGAAAACAACTAACAATAATATGAGGTCTATAAACATGAATATGGTGAAATCAATTAACAATAATATGAGGTCTATAAACATGAATATGGTTAAATCAATTAACAATAATATGAGGTCTATAAACATGAATATGGTGAAATCAATTAACAATAATATGAGGTCTATAAACATGAATATTGTGAAATCAATTAACAATAATATGAGGTCTATAAACATGAATATTGTGAAATCAATTAACAATAATATGAGGTCTATAAACATGAATATGATGAAATCAATTAACAATAATATGAGGTCTATAAACATGAATATGAGAAAATCAATAATTATGAATACGAGGTCTACAAGCTTAAAGATGAGGAAATTAATTAGTATAATCATGAGCTCCACAAACATGAAGATGACGAAATCATAACTATTATTATTTAACACCAACTTAACAATCCAAAGTCATTAAAGGAACAGTATTCTCAGGTAAGGAGGGCTGTGAATAGTAAAGTGGTATACTGTGTCTGCTAAATAATCAATAATTAAGAAATATACTCACGTAGTAAACTTTCTGATTTAAAATATTGCATAGTTTTTGAAATAGGTACTTGTCAAATTATTCGGATTCAAGAATTGACAGATTTCCTAAAAAAACTATTAATTGGTAAAAGAGGAATGTGCTATGAGGATGTTGGAACGCGTGTCATAAAAAATATTAAATATTCGCATCTTGTCGTTATATTTATTAGGATAAGCGCAGTTGTAAGAACACGTGAATTTTCTGATTGTTGGGAAAAGGCGTACCATCATATTTTAATGAAACATAAGTACTCATTTTTCTTTGTGCATTTATGTAATGTATATAAAGAACCATTATCCGTCTTTGCCAAAAAAATTGTAGATTGGCGTTGTAAAAAAATGTAAAAAATTAATTGACTTTTTATTTTTAAAAATATACATGCATATTGCATATTGTATACATAAAACGTGTTAAAAATAATTAGTTCTACTAAGCAATATGTTAAAAAATCACAACATGTCCTACAAAACGGAATCGATTTTTAATGGTCCAAAATTAAGAACTAAAAATTGAAATTTTAGTCAACGGATCAAAATGACTTTAAACTTTCGAATTTTTTAATCCCACTCATTATACTTCCCTTTTCCTTCTATTTGCGATTAGACATTGTCTTGTCTCTTTAATATCTATAATGAAGCATCTAATTTGCCAATTAACCGAGCTCTTTATACCCTAAATAATATTTGCCTAAACTCTAACATTGACGTTTTTTCTGATTCACTGCCCAAATTCAAACGTGGCATCATGTCGATAATTTAAAATGTTCAATTCGCATACATACAGACACACACACACAAACACTCACACATACATTACACACACTCCTATATACTATACACGTCACCTGGTAATTAAGGAATAAACATACCACTTAGCAGACATTATAAGGAAACATATCATAGGTACTCAACATGAAGTATCTTATTCCTGTATATTGTTTCATCTCTGTAAATCATGAACTGTTTGTTTCTATAATATAAAATAAAATAAAAAAGAGACGTGATAAACCCATACAAAAATTTATAATTTTTTTTTAATTTCCAAGCATCGACTTCAAAAAGATCATTCATAATTGAGACTTTTCCTATTTTGAAAAGTATATTCAGGATAGCTTATTTATTTGCTTAGCGCTAAAGTTAGTCCTTTGTATATTTAAGTATAATTGAAAGTCAACGGCAGCGGAGATTTCATTAAAATATTCTTTCCAAACTAAAATTAAACGGTTTTCTTCGCAAATTAACTCCTGTAAAAGAAGTAACATTATAAATACTTTTCAGGACTCGAATTCTCCGTTTCATTGGACAACTTTTAACGACTTAATAGCGCTTCAATTAAAAAAGTTCCCATGACAAAATGACATTTTTCCTGTCTGCGCAGACAGGATGAGAAGAGAAATAAATGTATTTTTTTTACTTGGAGAAGTTTCCCGTTCAATTTTCCCATATTGTCACTGCGAGAATCTGATTCCTGCGAAGTTTGGACGTCATATTGGAAAATGTCAGCTGCAAACTGATATGGATTCTATCAATTTAGTTTTATGATCTAAGTTCCGAAAACAGAGGGATTCAACAATGTTATTTATAACACTCTTTTGTGACTTTATCTTGGCCTGTTACAACAAGTTAACTCGGGTTAAAGTTTACCTTGCCAAGTTGATTTAATATGTTATATAAATTTGTTTTGTCATCAATTACACCAATAATAGCAATAAAAATATATATTATTTCAACTGGAAAAGAGCAATTAAAACATGATATTATAAACTTTTGCACACTAAGTGACCCAATCTCCTTATTAGAATGTTTTTGTTAGAAAAATTGCTAAATTTAACAACAGCATTGATGAGTGGAAGATAATTTTAATATCGACTTGGAGGTCTAGCACGGACGATAAAGCCCATGTCAATACGATATTGACAAAATCCCTCATCTATGGTCAGATAGCGATATTTGCAAGAACGCACATAATATGATTCCGACAGTCGATAGATAAAAACCGCAACTTTTAGCACGACAAGGTATTGGATAACCCTTTGGATAATATCGTTCGTTATGCAAAATAACTGGTATATTGATGAGTGAACTAAATAAGCTCTTAGAATCGAAATAAATCGTATACACGATCCATAAACTTAATTTATTCTGTTATAGCATCGAGAAATAAAAGTTGTATGTGATGACTAATAACCTCGTGAACTAATTAAATCCCTTATTAGTGTCAAAAAGTACATGCGGACTGCCAATTTATTTTAAAGTTATAACTTCAATTCGACATTGTCGATTAATTAGAATTTTTAATTTTTTACGTAGCAGTCTAACGTTTAAGAATGTCATTGCATAGATATATACGCCAGAGTGTCCCGCGTATGTCGATTTGCATTATCAATATCGATCTGGATATCAACAGCGCAACCGTGCTCAGGAAATCGGTACAAAATCATCGTTAGTATGCCTATCAATACGCATAAGCTTTGCAAAGTGACAAGCTCAGTCTTAGCCAGATACTTTCCAATCTTCTTCTTCCCATTTTACCCTAAGACTGAACAGTTCCAAATTAAATGGGAAGCCAGATAACTAGCTACGGACAGTTGGAATTCTCGTACGAAATCATAAATTTCTGTATTCCGTTATGTCTTTCCGTAAAAGAACTAATATTCAATGTATAAAAAGGCACATGTTTTCTCCTTCAACTTGCCTTCCTATGTAATTCAGCACCAATACATTGCCTTTTGATTAAATATGACGCAAGAGGTCAAGCAAGCTCAAAAAATGCTGACCTAGCGAGAATTCAGCGTTGGATTATGAGAGTGCCCACTTGTGTTTCATAGCCATAAATTGGGAAAGAAGGAGAGAAGGAATTTATTGCAAAAATGGTCCAGAGTTATTTGGTATGTACGAAGAATATTTCAAAGAACCATTAACTAATTTTGAAATATTTCAAATCATTCTTTCATTGCTTAAGATGATGTTTGATGAATAATCATGCAGAATAATTTGTTAGCTGTAGAAATGTGATTCTTAAGGCTATGGTTTATGTGTGATAAAACCGGTTCCAAGGCATCTTAAGACAATGGCAATTAAACACAATTTTGAAGAGTGATGTAGTCATTTAAAGTAATCAAAAAAAGACCTAGAAACCTAACCTAACGTAACCTATTGTAACTGTCCTGAGTTGCCGGTGAAAACATATATGACTGTGGTATAAATTCGAGAAGCCACAGAGAATGTAAGCGTATATAATGGATGATGTATGAATGTGATCGAAGTAAGAAGTATGTTCCAAGACAGAACTGTCTATATTCTCTGCCTACCCCTCCGATACGACATGATGGTATGTGAGTTAATTTAATTTTACAAATTTTCATAGATTTTTGGTTGTTCATTAATATTTCAATTAATATTAATTTAATATTTTTGGGGTACTATCAGGGCTGATGATGAACACTGTAATGCTGTTAGAAACGTTGACTAAAAAAGCAATAAGCGCAACACGACATAATACCTCAAAAATAAATCATAATAATACTTTTAGCCGTGAAAATCTCAAATCGGATCTAATATTGTATAATCATTTTTGAAAGACAATTTTAGAGATTCCTAAATGAAAATTTGAAACAGAAAAATCAGAAAAAGGTCACTTCTAGGACTCGAGCCCGGGACAATTGCCTTGCCGGGGCACAGGTGCATCTTTTTCTGATTTTTCTGTTTCAAGTTTTCGTTTCGCTAATATTGTCTTCAATAATTAAATATTACAATTTGAGATTTTCCTCGCTATTCCAATTTCTCTCTAATTTCAAACATTTTTGTTTATTTTACTCACAAAGAGTGTAACTACACTTGCTAAATCTAATCTCTATATACTAATAATACTAATCTCCAGAATTTGGCTGAATTTAAACGAGCTTTAAAAACAAAATTATTTAAAAAATCTTACCACTTATAAATTTTAACTTCTTTTCAATATTTTATAATAAGCCATATTCTAAAACTTCCGGTAATTGTTTGGTTTCGGTTGTCTCCTTATTGTACCTTTTTAAAGTGTCTGCTCAGAAAATTCTCATTTCTGAGCACAAACTGCCTCCTGTTTTATGTTATGTTTTAGTTTTAATATTCGTGTTTTGTCCTGTCCTACTGTTATTGTTATTCTAAGTTTTGTCATCACTTTGTATAAACAGTGTATTTAGTGTTATAATATTAGATCTGTATTGGGTAAGGCACACTGTAGGAATAATTTTAAGAACCATTAATACTGAATTACCTTTTTTTTAAAGTTTGTTATACGAGTAGTTAAGCGCACTTGAAGTGAAATGACACTAAACTGCGCTATATAAATTCCATGTTATTATTATTATTATAAATCATTTTGTAATAGATATAACAAACTTTTAAAATGTGTCATTATTTTTAAAATATCTTCATTTAGTTGTCATTCTGTTTTATATATCTTCACATAATTGTCATTGTGTTTAATATATCTCCACATAATTGTCATTATGTTTAATATATATTCACATAAATGTCATTATGTTTAATATATCTCCATATAATTGTCATTGTGTTTAATATATCTCCATATAATTGTAATTATGTTAAATATATCTCCATATAAGTGACAAAACGTTTAAAGGATTTCATAATCCACAGCATATTATTGTAATGAAATAAATCGTACCGCAGCTTAAGGCAAGGTTTCGGACCCAGGTAAGTCGCGGAAAGCGCGAGTAGATACATAATGGGAGATATTTCTTAACTTCCCGCCAAGTTTTAATTGATATCGCAAGACCCCAGCCATCGGGTGAGCCTTGAGGATACTGGCACTAACTTTCAGTGTGTAACTTTGGCAAGAAATCATAAATTGGAAAGTGATAGCACTGAAGAGATAGGTAAACTGGTGACGACGATGATACAATCTCATTATAGGAGTTACGTCTTTGTTTTAACTCGCCTTTTGTCTCTGGCGTTACTTGGGAATAGTTTCGTGTTTTATATGCGGGGAGTTTCTAAAGGAAAAGGTTTACTTTTGGTGGTAAAGAGATCCTGAACGATGTGGCTTTGTGATTTTAATGGGAATTTAAAAGTAATGTTGACAGTCACTGGAGAAACAATATTTTATGAGGTTTGCGCATCGGATGTGCTCAAGTATTTCTGTGTAGTGTTATCACCGTGTGGTTTGACATTTTACATGAAAAAAAAACAATGCATTTATTTGACCTAATTTATTGGTAACACAATACCTGAGATATATTAATAAATTAACTGTTCCTTGAAGCGATGTTTTAAAATGTTAACTGAAACATTAAATATTCTGTTTTTCTGACTCATTTTTTGACAGGTCTTGTTTATGAAGAATGTTATGTATTTAAGTAAAACAGCTAACTTAAATTAATTACACTTTGTAATTAATTAATAATAAAAATAATGTTAAGAAATTTAAAAAAAACAACGAAAACATCGAAATCATTATGATTCATTCCGAGTTTCTACCGATTTATAACATTTTTCTCTTGAACACTTTAAGTTTCCAAGTTCTTAAAAATATATATAGTGTTTTTGAAGTTAGTAGATATACATTTGTAGAGCTGGAATGGTAATAATATGAAATTCCGTAAACAGAAAAAAATAGCAAAATACTCTACGAAAATAATGAAAAACGCATTTTGTTCTGTTATAACATGTTGTTGGTATGAAAACGTACACAGTTTATCTTTAAATACAACTTTGGCATTCATCGAAAGATTTTTGCTCTGTTTTAAATTAGTCGTGTTTTACTAAATATTTTAAGAATTTTCGCTTAATTAATGTGATTTTTTTAAATTACTGAATAATGAGTACGGATAATTTATTAAAATCCTGTTATAGTGATGAAATGCGAAAATATTTTATTTTTCTTGAACACGTGTTCCGAAATCCTCATAACACATTCGTGTTTAGCTGATAGTTTGCAAGGAAATCTGTTAATGCATTCGTTAAATGCCTCCAGTCCTGTTTTTATCAAGAAAGCGAATAATTTGACCAGGTTTTTAATAAATTAACAATTTTTTATCAGTAAGTTTTATCTGAGTAAATCTCCCTTTCAAACCATATTTTTCGTCTTTTTGAACGCTTACTACAGAGCCTTAAGCTATGCAGTATTTAAAAACATTGTAACTGAGCACGAAATCGTACTAATGCGACGTAAATATATTTATTATTTTGAGAAAAATTGACAGAAAATGGCGGTATAGTATTATTATTACCAATAAAGAAAAGTTTATATTCACAACATATTATAAACAAAATGATTAGTCGAAAACACCTAAATAAATTGAAGAAATCATTCGAGAAAAAATAAATGCCGCCCACAGAATCGAACATGCAGGATTGCCGGTCGGATGCACAAGCCACTGTTTAAAAATTAATAATTAAAAATACTTCAATAAATAAAATAATTTAAAAAAGATTATTGTTTATTAAATTTTTCATTATATTTACCGTATAATTCTGTCTCTTCTCTCGCCTTCAAATCCATTCTGAATATCCTGCGCTGAAAACCTCCAAAGTGCTTCACTGGTGACCACACCGAAAAGCAGATCATATTTGTTTTGTCCTCCCTTAATACCAAATATTCTGTCTCCATTCCTTTTATCACTTGAACCTTTAAAATTGTTAACTCCGGAGACACTAGTGAATCCTTGCATATCATTTGGAATGAAAAATGTCAGCAGTTCTTTTGCGTAGTCAGTTTTGATTACTACTCCATCGACTGAGGGTCCAAATGCGGTTAAATAGCTTGGTGCAGTGACCTCTGCTAAGGTCAATTCTTCAAGAGGTGTCTCTCTGAGGCAGTCAACTATCAATTCATGGTCTCTGGCAAGGTCGTCGGGAATGGTACAGTTGACCTGCCTGGCTAGGTGGATAGCATAGTTGACAGGATCTTCGACGAGAGCCCAGGAACTCAAAGCAGAGCCTGATAGAAGAATAGCTCTATGGAAGAGACCTGTGGACAAAGGAAAACAAATACGTTATTACAGAACATTATATCAGGTTTACATTAACCAATGCTGAAAATATGGATTATGTCAGAGTAAAGTTGTTACAAGAAGTTGTAAGTGGCTGGTTTCGGTGATTTGCTTACTTCAATATTGCTAACAAAGTTACAAAACCCAGCATGTGCGTGTGTTAGGCCGGGCTGGCTACCTCCCTACATATTGTAGCCATTTTAGGATGGTGTAGGTAGTATCTTCTTGTACTTTATATTGTTATGTGCGTAATATAATGCACAAATTGTAGACACGTTCGTTTGTGCTTTAAGGCGAAGGACTACGATGCAAAATCATGTGTTTTTGGTTTGAAAATTTGATCGCTTAAAAATATTTTAGATGCCTAACCTGTCGACTATGGATCCTTATGTACAAAGGAACTGTATGAATAATAGATTCAGAAGCGCTTGCGCTAATAATTTTACAAAATACTTTTTATTTGACAAATGCAGTCATTTTTTTCTCAAGGCCATGGACTTCATCAACAATATAATTGAATACTGCAAGTAGAACACATCTTGGTATTTAAAATGGTAGAGCACTTTTTTTCCTAAGCCTACAATTATTCAAAGGCAAAAATTAAATTTATTTTACTTAATTTAACGCGATTAATTTCGAGAAGGAATATATTTATCACATTTCACGCAACGACAAACCAGATTAGTATGTTTGATGATAAAGACGATATACGTGATAAGCTCACAAAAATATACCCCATTTATCGACCAAATAGGAAATTACATCAATGACTCCATCCTAAAATTTTTCTGGATACAAAAATTCTCTCAAAAGTGTTATGAATTCGTCAACAAATTTTAACTTCAAACATGCTCCCAACCAAATAAAACCGCCACAAATACTGCTCTAGTGAAAATCGAATGCACTTTTCACATTGCCAAAAGCGATAGATACTTTTATGCAGTTTGCCAGTCGCCTCGTTAACAGTACCGTATTTGTGATTGCGATGCACTCCTGACCGTATAATTGATTGCACCAACATAACGTGTTTTCTCCGCACGATGCCAATAAAAACGTCTAACTAAAAGTTGCGCGCGGAGTTGGTGGTTGTAAGTTGCGCCCTAACTTGCAATAGATTGGCAAAGTTTTGGCTTGGAAATAATTCCGCGCTTGTACGGAATACTTAGCTAAATTTATGGATCGTTATTATCATGATTGTTGTAGCCGTATTTGCGTGCTATGCCACTATACTTATGTATACTTTCATTTATCACATTAAACTCTATAACACATTTAAAAATTGTTTGGGTAGGGAAAAACTGTAAGATAATAACGAACTTTCGTGAAAAATATTATGGATTATTATTTATACATATATATTTATAATATAGATCGATAAATACTAATTCTTAACATATATAAGTAATAAATTGTAGACCATAGATATATTACTCACGTAGACTGGTTGTGATGTCAGAACGTGTCAAAATCAGCAGATCCAGTTGTACTAACCAAACACTATGTTTTAATGTGACTCTGTTTTATTTGTTTTGAAATGACATTTTATAAATTCAAATGGGTAATAATAAAAATTAATAAACAAATTCTAAGTATATTATAAATTGTCATTTAAAATCGAATAAAACACGGTCACATTGAAATATACCTTTTTGTTGGTAAGAACTAAATCTGCTGGTTCTGACACATTCAGACATCACAACCAGTCTACGTGAGTAATATATCTATGGTTTACATTGTATTTTTCTTTCGTAGTAATGCATGTTTTTTGTAAATTGTGTGGATGTATTTTTGCACTTTGGTTCAATGCATAACATTAGTGACGAGAAGTAAACATTTCACCTAGTAAACATTTCTCGCCACTTCCGTTGGCATTTCGCACTTGGACGGGCCCCAGGCTAACATAAATACTGTGCTTTCAAAATTCGCCACAAGATGTCACCACTTCCGTTGGCATTTCGCACTTGGACGGGCCCAGGCCACAAACAAATAAGCACAAACTCGACAACCGAAATTTACACATCTTCGGATCTACCGGGTCTGCCCTGATGATGGACACTGCAACGCTGTCCGAAACGTCGGCTAAAGAAGGAGTTAGCGCAACATGGCATAACACCCCAAAAACAAACAACAAAAAAATTTCATCTAGTGTTCTTCAATGTTAAAAGTGGGTAATCTTAAGAATAAAATTATCCACAACACAGGTTAACTCCTAACGTGGAGGACAATGTACTATAACTTTGTAATACTTATTTATTTAAGAATTAATAAAAAAAAATAAAAAACTTTTCGCCATTCTGCGCCGGTTGAAAAAAAACGTAGGCTTTTTGAGACTGGTGACTGGTCACACGCCATTTCCATAGATTTAATGCAATTTTGAGAGACCCGAAAAATTAAAACATTTTAAATTATTTAAACGATTTGTGTGTAAGTATTTTTTATACAACAGACATGAAGTGTTACTTCTAATGCTTTATGAAAGGGAGGAACTGAGGAATGGAGGAAAGGAGGAAGTAATGAAGGAACGAAGGAATCAAGAAATGAAGGAACCACAAACGGCGCGAAAACGCCGCTTGCGTAGTTCCTTTCCCACAATTCATGGGCCGGCTTTTCTCATGTGTATACGCAGCGTAATACCCCAGAGTTCGATAATTTAAGTTGACTTAACATCATTAAATGTTGGCGTAGGACAATCCTCATTAAAACTCCGTGTGGGTAAACCTACTTAAAAATCCGAAACAGTACTTAGATAATTTTCGTAAAAAAGTGGACAGCCGACCTTTGGCTTAAAATTTGTTGACTATGGTACCTACTTACTGTTTTTTGACAAAACGGTTGGTATGGACATTACTAATTTAGTTTCGTTCTCAAACAAAATTATTTCCACTTTTTGTGTACTTATCAATAATAAGTAATTATTACGATATCTAGTCGCAATAAAACATTAGAAATTACGTTAATAGCTAAAAATAGGTGCAATAATTTTCAAATTCAAGATAAATAAATCTGTTCAAAATTACAAGATATTTGAGCTAAGTATTTAAGAGATTCTGCAGCTTTGAAGGCCTCCCTGGTTGAGGGTTAAGGCTCTCGACTAGCGAATCGAAGGTCGCGGGCTCAAATCCCGGCGTGCACAAGTAAATTTTATTTTACCTATTTGTGTTATTTTATAATTTATTCATTTAAAATAATATAAAGCATACTTGCAGCATGTTCCAGCATGGAAGATACTCTGGTGTAGGTCCATCATACAGATTTGAAACGTTGCTTGAAATAGCCTTAGCCGTGTTTAGTGACCAGATCTTATAATAGCCTGATACTCTCTCGCCTTCCTCTTTCCCATGTATTTTACTTCCTCACTACCTTCAGTCTCACAACACACCCCAATTGGGAATGACATAGTCTCACTGGATCAAAACGGTTGGGAGCAGTTGGGACTCTTGAGCGGTATTCACATAAAACAAGCATCAGATCACGGTTTTTTGTTTTATAATGTAGGTTTGAATATACCGGTTACATTATTAGATAAGACTTTAAGAACGATTTGTTTCGGAGAATTTGAACAATTTATCAAATTTCAACGTTCATTTTCGGGTTCTGTGAAAGTCCTATTCAAGTTCTGTTATCATATAATTATAGGCTTATTGCTCGAAAAAACTGAAATAATAACAAAAATTGAAAAATTTTTCCCAGAACTTGAAAATTAACTTTGTATTTGAGAATTGTTGAAATTTCAAAAACGCAATAGAAGCTCTGTTTTTTTTTCACTGTACGCCAGTTGCTTTACAGTACCTACTTGTGTTTTAAAGTTCTTCACTACTTGAGTCAATTGCCGACTATCGACTTATCAACATAATATAGGAATTCCGTGGGAATGACATAATAAAATAACAGCTTGCATACTAAGATATTGTTAAGACAACTCCGGATATCTTGGTTTAGGAAGATTTAATCTTCGTAGCAGGGCAGCATACTCGCAGCCTCGTGTCGGTGCCCGAAAGTGCCCAGACAAAAGCCGAACCCATGGTCCCCACGAAAATTGGATACACTTTGAAATCGCGTTTGTATGAGCTTGACAATTCTATTATCATTGGATTCGAAGGACTTCGGAGCCGATGTTGTGTACATATTTGACATGTCTATAATTATTATCTCAATATCTCTGTAAATATACTTAACATCATGTTTAATTTTTTCTAAGTAATGCTTTCATGAATTGGATAGAATAATTCAAATAATTAAGTATTTATCAAACGATTTGTCTGCCAAGTTTAAGAGTGATTACTTGCTGAGTGAACGAGAGGGGTGCGGAATTTTGTTTACCGTGTAACTATGCGCAGTTGTCAATAGTAGACGGCGGTCTGCCGGCTGTAACGGGAGCATTGTGCGTTTCATGCGTGGCCGATCGGTGATGTTATCGACTCCAGACTGTTGCAAGCAATAGGGACTCTTGTGCGATATTCACATAAAAATTTTATCTATTCCTTTTTATTTAACTTAAAAAAGGCGAAGTTCTCAAAGTGTACCGGAGCAAGAGAGTTTTTAGCGCCGTAATGGGAGGGTTAAGAAGAAAAGATTATGGAGATATTTCTACTTTATTATAACCTTGAATAATTTTGTTAAATAATAATGGAACATTGGTGAAAATAATTTGATAAAAACTACTTCATTTTGTTTTAGCAGAACCTTTTCCGGGATATTAATCGATGTAGCAAAACGTCCTTGACATGATTTGCCACAAAAGTAAATATGAAGTAAAATTAATGTAAATTTAATTTACAAATTGTAACTAATGTCTAGATAGAAATTACGTAATTAATAAGGCTTTGAAAATAACTGTAGAATCCGCAAAATATTATCAGTATTCTGATAAAACTTTAGAACAAAGAAATCTTAACATTTGTCTTAGTTTCTAGTTTGACGTGCTCTATTTATGTTTCGTATTGATTTATGTGTATTAATAAATATAACTTATTGTAAGGAATTTTTTTATTACCCAAAGCCAACTCGGACTTATTTCGAGAACCACCATTAAAAATATTTTTATTTTATTTCTGCGCTATAATACAAAAATGTATATTCAAACTTTACTACCTCTACAATAACATGGTATATACTCTCAGTATCGCCAAGATGTAAGACCACCATTCAGAATTTAAATGTTGCTTGAAATGGCTTAAGCCATGTTTGGTGACCAAATTTGAATAGCCAGATATATCTCCACCTTACTCTTTGCCATTATCTTCCTTACCTCACAACAAAACCCGATTGGGGATGCTATAATCTTATTTTCTTCTGATGGTTGGGAACAATTGATTTGCGTTAATTATATTAAAAAAATACATCTTAAGCCGTGTTTGTTGACCATATCTGAATAGCCATATACTTTCTTACCTTCTTCTGATCATTTTCCCTTCTTACTTCCTTCAGACTCTTAAAATACTCCAATTTTATTGAGGTTGCCATAGTCCCACTGGCTCTGGACAGTGGGAGCAGATGATTAATGTACCTAACCTTTAGTATTAAAAAAAAAACTAATTGTGGCTAGTGAATAAAACGATTAATTACGATAGCTACTCTCCATTGATTTAATCCAGGCACTATACGAGGGGTCTCTGTCAAAATATGGTAATAATAATAATAATAATATAATGGGTAATATATAATTGGGCAATACCTCTATTAACGTACTCATTTGGCATAATTAAATGGTCTAATACAGATTGAGATAACTTAGAAAGATTAATTAGAACTACGCTAACAAAGTTTAATTGCCATCATCCAAATTCAGCCATAGAACGAATTAATTAACCTAGAAATTTAGGAGGTAGAGGTATAGTCAAAATAACTTCTTTGAAACATAATCAGGTAGAAATGCTAAGAACTTTTTTCCATAGGAAAGCTCATAGCTCAGAAATGCACAAAATAATATGCAAGGTAGATAGAAATATTACACTTTTAAATTGATACGATGAGAATGCCAACCTTTTTATAAATCCCAACCAGGAATTATTAGATTCCTGGTCAAATAAAATTTTACACGCAAAACACTTCAATTATCTCAACCGAACGTATGTTGACAAATTTTCGTCAAACAAATGGTTGAGTATTGGGGAGTTGAGCGCAGAAATAGAAGGATTTATGCTTGCCATTCAGGATAGAGTCATTAAACTAAAAATTATAGGAAGCCTATAATCAAAGATACAAATCAAATTGATGATTTGTGTAGAAAATGTTTGGCTTTTCCGAAACGGGTGTTGGTGTGGTTATATCGGGATGTTCTATATTAGCACCGTCCGAGTGTACATTTAGGCACAATCAAGTTTTAAAAATAATTCACCAAAGTTTGGTAATTAAACATAACTTGATTGACTGACGTAATATAGTACCATATTATGAATACGAACCAAATTAGTTTTTAGAAAACGAATTTTATAAAATATATTATGATAAAACTATACTAACAGACAGAACGATTAGTCATAATAGACCCGATATAGTTTTACATGAGAAAATTTAAAAAATAACTTATATCATTGATGTCGCTATTCCAAATGCCTGTAATATTCAAAAATGTGCTTATGAAAAAATAAGAAAATACACAGATTTAGAAAATGAAATAAAAAGAATTTGGCATTCTCAGACTATAAAAATATTACCTTTCGTTATTTCGGCTACTGGCATTATACCTAGCTCTCTCATTAAAAATTAAGACGTATTAGATCTATCAAAAAAATTATTTATAAAGATTCAAAAGTCGGTCATTTTGAATACATGTAGGATAACGAAAGATTTTTTTAAATATTTATGTTGAGGGATCAGTAGGATTCATAGGCCCTGTTAGAAATTCTACCGAGCCGAACCCTCTGATATGAAAATATCTGGAGTCGGTGAATGATTTCCCCATTTGATCTCTGGTGAGTTGACGTGTTGTTCTTGTATTTTTTGTATTTATTTTGCTTATATAATGCACTTGCATAGTGTTGATTGACTAGATGATCATTTGTGGAAAAGTGAATGGAAGGGTTAAGTTGTTCCTATGGGGAAGATTTAACCCGGACAAAAAAATCGGAAGCATAAAAAATAATAATAATAATTGAATGACTTGTATAGCGCCGTTTTTGTGCAAAATCACCTCAAGGGCGCTGTACAAACTTATAACACATTTCTACAGTGATCTATGTTATTACTTAACTATTTATGGAGAAAATATACAGTAGAATACTTACCTGGTATGTCACTTGAGATTAACACTTAATTAACATTAACTAATTGTTTATTGGCGAAATTTAGATACAGGATTTAGGACTTAATTGAAAAATTGAATATAACTAGACTTTCTCTTAGGAATGGTATATTTGATTTAAGGGTACGACAGCTTAAAAAGGTAAGTTTTTAGTTAAGACCTAAGTAAGTCTGCATGTTAGGTATTGGAGTTAGCAATGATTTTAGTAACTTCTTCATCTGTATCTGGAAGAAGTTTGGGGCCCCAAAAATTTGGTTTAACTGGGTTGCTGGCTATTCGTTTTTGTGGAAAAATCTTATAACTCCATTCTCATCATGATTAGACATAAATAATATTGTAAATGCACTTGTGAAATTAAGATATTGAATATTCAAGTCAAACTCAAGGTTTTATTACAGCTATAGCGACGCGCTACTAGAACCTTTGACTTCTAGAATCCTTCGGGCGGCCCTACAAAACTCCGAGTCTATATAAAGCGCGCCGCTACGTAGCTAAAATATTGTAATATCACTTACCATTATTCTATTGTCAGACAAATTAAAGTTTATACATCAAAATGATGTTATGTAAGTGTACTAACATGGTTCAATGAACAAACCAAATTTCATACACCTTTTCATCAAAAACACGGTAAAGTCATTTACTAGAACGATGACAACAACCAAAAGATGTGTGAATTTTGATTAAAAATCAATTTAGTTGTAAGAAAAAATATTCTTTTGGTTGCCACTATACTTTTAAAAAAAAAATTAAATAAGAATCTATCGTCCGTAACCCTTATTTTAATGAAGATCGAACAAGTTTTTGTTAGTTACAAGCCTTTGACAGCAACCCCTACCACCCATTGCTTGTAGTCCCATCAATGATACTTCTCCGAAAGGAATAATGAAGACATTGTCGTGCTCCGAGTAACGAGATAATAATCAAGATAATATATTGTTCGAAGATGTCGCCCAAAGCGGTAGCCAACCATTTAATTGACACTTAATTCCCAATTGACGTTTGAACAGCTCATTGGAAATTAACATGTTGATCGCTTGACGTGTCAGAGCCATCGATTTGTATAGTACCTGCCTATAGTGCCTACTAATGGCAATATTCGAAACATTTTAAGATTTTATTAAATTTATTCTGTTTTACTAAAAACTCGTAGACTGAAATAAGCTTTTTTATTCAATAAGCTTCACACAGTAGGCCCGAGGAAAATAATTTCCCTCAGGGCAAATGTCAAATTTAGGGATGCTGTGTGGAGAGTCTTTTTAATGAAAAGAAGGAGAGGAGAAGTTCTGGGAAAGTAAAAGGTAGGAATCTGGGGGTCAATCGACGTATGGATCCAACCCTCAAAATGATGGGTCGAGAGAGTCCGGCAAAAGAGGTCAAGAGGTCTACCACAACAGTCTCTCTCGATCCGGACCGCCACGCAGTAGGCGGGCATATGCATCCGCCGCCAAGACCTAGATAAACCACTACCCAAGAACCCAAGCACCCCTGCTAAGTCACCAAACGTATCAAACCACTTGGAGTGACCTATGGCTGAGGCGTTGGTTATCTTATAAATGGTTCACTGGGCGGCGGTACCTATTCCCGCCTTTCAAATGTATATGCAGGTATAAATGATATTCTAATTCTACATTTCAAAACAAACTAGGTTGGTCGTTTAAATAATATATTTCGATTCTCCTTTCCGTTTTAATTATATAAAAAATAATGCAATACGAAGTGTTTTGTTTTTAAACATTATAGCCAAAAAAAAAAAAAATTCAAATAAATAATGTTGAGACATGATGCTAGACATTATATCATTATAAGTATTAAAAACACCAATTAAATCAATCGTCAATCATTTTGACGTCGATTTTTTTTAGAAATATCGCTTGTTAACTACAGGATTTTCCAATAAGAGGTGTTATTTTGATATATTTTGTTTCGTTGCTTGTGTGGCACGTAGCACCGTCTTGTTAAAAGTAAACGTTGTGCAGATCAATACTATCCGATTCCGGCCATAAAAAATCATTAATCATCTCTCGATAGCGCAATCCATTCACAGTAACTGTTGCTCCAGCCTCATTTTCGAAAAAGTAAGGTCCAATGACTCCACCGAACCATAAATCGCACCAAACAGTCACACATTGAGGATAAAGAGGCTTTTCAACAATAATTCTTGGGTTTTCAGAGCCCCAGATGCGACAATTTTGCTTGTTGACTAAGCCACCAAGGTGGAAATGGGCCTCATCACTCAAGATGATTTGCATTTGATTCACTCAAGTGAATTTTAATAATTTTAATGCGTTGTTAAAGCATGTATCAATCCATTTTTATTAATGGCGTAGTTTTTATTTGTCAAATGTCAAAAAATAACAGCTTCAAAAGTAACATCTACCAAAATAGCGGGCTATTTAAAATGACATCTCTTATTGGAAAACCCTATACCATGTATTTATTACCATTATAATTAGAGTATATTGTTGAGCTTAGATAAATCAATAAATGGGAGACAAAATAGATTGGAAAGTAAACATTTGAGAAATACCCGGGTATTCAGTTCTTGTCGCTAAGAACGGCTTAATCAATTTGGAGCAAATTTTCGATTCTACATACAGGTATTTTCTTGACGTTATATTATAATTTTGTTAGTTTTTAATTATTTTCACTAACAGGTCTATACATTTTTTATGTGAACATTGATTTTCAAATACTTGTTTGTATAACTGAAAAACACAACAATTTTATTTTCATCAATAAAAAAATGATATACCTTTAATAATAATAAGAAGAATTTATTTAAGAATGTATGCAGGGGTAGTGCAATGCAATACATTCCACATTTGAAATAATATACATAATTAGCTTAAGAAAAATAATAATAAAACATGGGTGATTCCGATAGGCACAAAAAAGCGGAATTTAAGTGAAAAAAGATAAAATATATACACAAAGATAAGTGTAAACAGCCGTTAATGGAGGATATTTGCACATCTCCCGTCTCTAGAGAGCCATCAGAGGGGACTCCATCCAGGCAACCATGGCAGTGATGATTTTGTTACTTGTCTGCGCCATAAGCTTCCCATGTGATGCCGGAGAAGCGCTCTGAAAGAGTGTTCTCGTCCCTCCAGCAACATTTCTGTGGCGCTGCAGTATGTC